>NW_026136898.1:0-32983 GCF_905237075.1 Dicentrarchus labrax | reverse complement strand
TTTATAAAATATTTTACTTCTTTTTACTAATGACATAATCTTGCCATACATTATGTGTCAAAATCATATCTAAATACATATATTTCTCCCCACTGGTTAAATTAACCTAACCCTGGTTAAAATTGTTCCAGAAATGAAATTATTATAGCAGAATAAAGCCTTCAATGAGTTCAAATATATAGAATAATGGACTTCATGACAGTCTTAACTCACAACTTCTCAACAATTATTTTGTTTAATCAGTACATCTTGTCTTTCATTTTTTGTGAACTTGATTAAAAATGACTTTATTTGACTCTTAACTTGTCGGTCTTCTCTGCATTCATTACAGTTGCTCCACAGATCCTGTTCTCCTCTGGATTGCACCAAAACCACAGACCAGTTCAACTGTTCCTGTGAGACTGTGGGAAAGCCTTCTCCCACTTTACAGTGGTATTTGGATGGGTTACCTGTCAATCACTCAGACACATTTGCAATCAGCAATGAGCCTCTAAATGAGACAGGTCTGAGGATAATCATCACTGTGAATCAACCACAATGGAGGAATCTTTCCACTTTGCTCTGCCGCAGCTCCAACTCTCTGGGATCTGCTACTCAGAGGTTTTATTTCTACAGCCTTGAGCCTCAAACATCTGCACAATGTATGTGTTGTTCCAAAGTTTTATTGATGTTTTAGAAACTTTCAGGGATTTCTCAAATTCATATTTTATTATTACTATTATATTTATGTGACTAATGACTACTCATCAACATACCTTAATATTTCCTCTATTTGTGTTTGAAATACTGAATCAGAAATGCCCCAAAATATTTTTTACTGCCACATTAATTGTAAACATGGGTAGTGATACACTGTAACTAATCCAAAGGTATCATTTTGTTCAATGAAATGTTGTTAAAATGTTTTTCTCAAAGTTATGCATATATACTTTCTTTCTTGATAAAAAGAAAGAAGCATAAATCAGTTAGTAGTGATAAAAAGACGTTCCTTGTTTCCTTGAATTCTTTAAACAGTTCAATGTCCAAACTTTTATCAGAATAATTGTCTCATGTCTGAGTTACCTCTTTATCCTAATCTTCCACTGTCCCTTGTATGTTTCAGACCAAGTGACACTGACAGTCTTCATCATCATAGTTGTTGCACTGCTAGTACTAGTATGTGCTCTGCTGTTAGTCAACAGGTACGGTAACAGCTTGGAGACAAAATGTTCAGACATTCCCTTCCACACACAACTGCTATTACTAACTTTTACTTGGACTTCTGTGAGTGTTTGTTTGGGTCTTCATCCATCAGAACCAATTTAACACTTGTAATAGTTTGTGCTGTATCTGTAAACCATGTTCTGCGGAGACCTGGGACCTCATTTATATATCAAACTTATACATTTTTTATCTTTATTATGACTTCCACAGAGAACCATGAAACTGGTGGGTAATATTCATGTCCATCATATCCCTATTTGTTAGACACCTTTGACAGCTGATCCTCTTTTGTAGATTCAGTTTGTCTATGTTTGTCATATGTTGGCGTAGATTTTCAGTTTGTGATCAACGGTTTCATCCTGTTGATTAATAAATGAGCAGTGGGAAAAGATGAATCAAATATAACCATGTAGGTTAAATGTTCTACTGTATTTTTCAGAGCTCAGAAGACTCGCCATAATCTTCCTAAGGGCACCCTTGCTATGAGTCAACTTAACAAGTGGAGAGGGAAACGAGGTACGGGGGGATTTTATACTTAGAATTAAGTAATTAAATTTGGATTAGCAGAATATGTGTACCATTGATGTCTTCTCTTTAATTGCAGGTACCCAACACAACAGAAGACGACATTTCTATCAACGCCAGTGTGCTGAGACAGGAAGATGTCGCCCCTCCTGCAGCTGTCTCTGGCCCAAACAACGCCGACTCAGCAAGCTCTGGGCCAAACAATGCAGAAGGAGCCGATAAAAACTTAGAGAAGAAGAATGAAGGAGGCAGCGACGTGGTTTGCGCGAATGTGAACTGGAAGAGCAAGAGCAAGAAGAAGAAGAAGGAAGGTGATGCTGTGGACATGGATCAACCTGGTAGCTCCTATCTTGAGGAGGAGAGGTGCATGGTGGGAGGCATGAGCAGAAAATCTGTGAGCAACGCAATGGAGATGGGAAGCCTATAATTGACAATGTAGAGCCTAGAAATGTGAAGAAGGAAGTGGAATGTGAATATGCCCAGGTTCAATTTAAAAAAAAAAGTGAGAAGAAATAGATCACACTTCTGTATTGCTCTGCCTATTTTTAAAACTATTTTTCAGAATGTCTTGTTCTCTTGTACATACGTTTCCTCATTTGCTTTTTTGTTGTTGCTTTGAAACAGAATTTCAAATGAACAGAATTATGTTTCATTGTTTTTAATTTAAGAGGTTTTTAACATCTTGCAGATTTTGTGTCACTGAATAATTTTGTTTTACGTGCATGATATACTGTATTTTTACTCATATAATTATGTTTGGCTTGTGTAAATTGACAGATCCTCCTCTGTTTTACATTTATTTAGTAGTTTGGAATATTTTGTTTATTATATTCTTTTTGAACATTGGATTTTTGTTAAAACATACCTTGCTGTAGAAACAATAATAATCCAATAATCCGCAAAAACTGCTTTTGGATGAAATGTTACGGAATAATGGTCTAACATTGTTACAGCTGCTGTGTTCAGAAATTAAGAGGGTCAAAAGGTGACTCACTGACTGCTGTACAGCCGCTACTTTCTTAAACTGCTAAGCTTGTTTATGGGTAAAATTGAGTTTCATCTGTTTGTATCACTGTTGCTGAGTATCATTACACATAAAAAGATGACACAGTAAGCAAATATTTCAAATATTAGTGTCATCTGAAAATTATTTTACCCAACTTCTGGGATTTGTCCTAGAACAGGAAAAAGTAAAAAAAATAAAAATAAAAGTTTAAAACCTGCAGAATTCTCACATTTAAACTGGAAATGTACATTGTTTAATAATTTTGCAATCAATAAAAGGTATTTTAAAGTATTTGTAGCTTTTCTGATATTGTTAAGTGTTTTATTAACACTATTTGCAATGCAGTGTATCTGTATAAAATAATATACTATATATAATGACTAGTCAATTATTTAATCAATGTTTTCCATATCAACTTATTAAGTACTAGTGACCATAGGAAATACTAATTATCATGTTGCATTATTCAGGTTACTGGCATAGTGTCTGTCACATGAACTGAATCAGTTAATACTACTTAAATTTAATAGTCATGCAACATTTCACCACAGGTTGAGTTTATATTGGTATTTATTAATTTGTAAGACATTTTAGAGGAAATAACTAATAACTAACTACTAATAACTACTTGCAATATTCTGACTTCAATACTTGCTAATAGGCAGTGTCATCAGGTGTATTATAATTATCTGTATAATAGTTTCATCCTTTGCACAATGTTTTAATTTCAGGATTTTTACTATAATAGTGAACTGGTAAAGTTCAGTAATGGAACCAGTCAGATTATTCATAAAACGTTAATTATATCAATAATATATTACCAGCCCTTCATCTGCCACAATAATCCAATAACATTCCTGTTGAAATCTTATCAAACAGCTATCACTCACACTTCACATTGTAGACTCAATTATCTGAGCACACAGTGTGATTTGAAAACAATATTTGTAGGAGGAACAGGTTGGGTGTTGGTGATATACTGCGCCGCAAGATTCAGTGTCCCGGGCCAACAGGTGGGTGGCGGTGCAGAAACATAGCAAGAAAGCTGGTTGTTGTTGTTTGATGTCAACTTTTTGACATTACATTAATAACGTGGTTTACACTGATGATTTAACAGGACAAATACACCTGGTACAGAGCTGACAGAGGCCAGGAGGACTTTACTGGGACCGGACGTGTTTTAAACATTAAAGCTTCTAAAGTCAGGGGTCCTTTTATCTGCAGGGCTGATAATGATCTAGGAGCTGGACGTTGCAACATCAACCAAATAAACGGTGAATATAAGTTTTCGTTTATTTAAAGCTTTTATTTACCTTTTGGCTGTTAACACACTTTGTCATTGTAGACATACAACAACATTTTGTATGGTACCTCTCAGTGACAAGCGGCATCAATAAAAACAAGATAAAAAAAGATAATACATGTAAATACAGTAGTACTGTAACCCATATTGAAATGTGATAAATGGAAGTAATTGATTGAAATGCATAAATAAGTTAATTAATTAAAATGAATTCATGTAAGAATCAATCAATAGCTTTAATTGAATGGAAACAGTTAAAAGTATGGCTGTAAGAAATTCTCATGAACTTCCCCCTTTAGGAGACTCTCTGCTTGTTGCCATAGCAACAAGGAGAGTGGAGCAGAGAGGAGAGAAATTAACGAGAAAATATTTTAATGAAAAGTTGATTTAGAAGCTGAAAAGTAACACCTGCCTGGTCCGGGATTCATGAAGATTTTATATTAGTAAACCACAACGGTTTTTGGTGAGTTTCAATTATTTTCGTTGAAGCTTTGTTGCAGTATAATAAATGCTAGCGAAGAGCTAACAGTTGAAAAAGCTATAAACATACTGTTAATCAGTTAATTAATTAGTTTGGTTTGTTAAGGAAATGAGGTATGAATGTATATTGTGTTAGTGGAAAAATGTGGAAATGTATTTTATGTAAAGGTGTGTGGTTAATTGCATGAGGGCAGGAGAAAAGTACAGCAGTGTGAACAACGTGGCAGTAATGTTGCAATTTACAGTAATTATAAAACTTTATCCTGGTTTATGTAGTTAGAATAATTCATTTACTTTTTCAGTTTTTTTCCTTGTTCCTGTATGAAGTTGGACTTGAGTGTTGCTTCTTCTGCAGTGTGTGGAGGACGACAAACACACACACAAGCGGGATACAAGATGGCGAGCCAACCCATGGACCCATGAAGTTTCTAGAGACAACTCCGCTCCATCATGTCAGAAAGGATCCGCTGTGTACACACTGTTGGTAAACTGGCTGCCAGAGCGGTAGTGTTGGGGTTATTCTTTTTCCCCTTTTCTCTCTTTGAACTGAACTTGAACTGAAATTAAGTATTACTTCATATTGTATTCTGCAGTGTTGGGGTAGTTACTGAAACAAAATTCATTACACATTACTAGTTACTTTTTTAAAAAGTAATGCCTTACTTTACTGTGTTACTCGCTGCTTAAAGTAATTAGTTACACTACTAGTTACATTACTTTTGGATTACTCCATGAGATCACCTGAGATGCACCATACCTTCATTGCCAATGTTTTCTTTAGCTCAGTGTCCATCTTGACATAACACTGGTCCAGGTAGCTTGTAAAGGTTTTCCTGTCTGATGGCGGGCGTCCGCTCCGCGTTGTGTGTATTTTGCTCAGTTTCGAAAGACGACGATTCCACAGTTACTTTGTAACGTTACCCCCAACACTGGTCTTCATAATTGTGAAAGTTATGATTTAAAGCATAAGTGTTTGACTTGACTAAGATTTTTGAAAATGGTGTAAATATTCTTTTATTTTCTTACTTGTGAAGGGAAGAAAAAAAAGAGTAAACTCAAGGAGATAGAAAGAAACCAAAAATAGGTGCAACCTGTCCACATAAAATAAGACAGTTACTTATAGACCGGTCTAATATAAAAACTTTCTAAACCAAATTATTTAAAATCTAGGTAAGGGGAAGATGAGTTCTATTTGACTTTTTTGTTACCTGCAGGACTATTCACTGGTTCTAATATTTGTTATGTGTATTGTCTATGTTAAATTTCAGTAAACTGCTGGTTTTGTATTTAAAGTACCTGGTCTCTGGTTTCATTTTGTATCGTTACCCCACTCTGTTGAACCTAGAACTGGTCCAGTAGAATTAATAGGGTTGTATTAGAGTATACATGTACTACAATACATATAAATATGAAGAGAGAGGCATTTGGATGAGCAGGTAAGCAGTGATAGTGCACATTGTCAGTATCAGTATAAAATATATATTTCACAACAGTTTGACAGTATACAGCAGAGACAAGATATGTGTAGTATATGTGTATGTGCTGTTTGTAATAAAGTTTTTATGTGCAATACAACAGGTGGGTGAATGAGTCTTTCAGTCTATAACTCCTGTGAGAGGGTGGGGGTGACGGAGGCTTCAGCTCTGGGGGAAGAAGCTGTTCCTATGTGTCTGTTTGAACTAAATGAGATCTTTCTCTGTCCGTCCACTGACTCCTGGTAAAGGACTTTGACCAATTCCCAATCAATGCTCTGATACGTTTCTAAAGTAATTGATATACATTATCATATATTTTGTTGTTGTTTTTATTGACATTATTATTATTACTACTACTACTACTACTGCTACTACAGGTCAACAATCACTGAACTGAATCTACATTCAATATGAAATACATAAAGCTGTTGAGTTGGAGTTAGATGATAAAATGTCCGTGTGCCATACAACTGTGTCCGCCTCCCCTATATGACGTGGGACTGTTTAAAACTGATAAAAAAAGTACATACATTTCATTTTCACACTCATGTGCACTTTTGTAACTTCCTCATTTTAAAGTTAATTCTTGCATGCGGTTCGAGAAAGCAACATAACTTTTAAGGAACTTCACTTCTCTATACGTCTTGATCTGTCTGCCTGGAAGACCTGAAGAAAATGTAAGTCATCATAACTTCTATATGACACATATTAAATTCATTAATGTTAAATACACTATGAAGTAATAAAAACATAAACATTAGGTCATTTTACTTTAGATCAATAAACAATGTTAAAGGTATAAAACAGAAAACACAGGTGGTAAAAGTTCCCATTGAAATGTAAGCTGTAATTTGATTGTAGTTTGAGACAGTTGAAAATAGTTGTGAAAAAAAAATTGTAACATTGTAAATAAATGGAAAGAAATCAAGAAAAGAGACTATATGTTTGTCATTTTTTCCTTTCACAAAACAGTATAACTTCCTGTTTTTCCTTTTCATCATTTCATCTTCTACGTCTTGTTTAACCAAAGCAGCATGTTGTAACTCTGACAAACTGAATGTTACAAAGTGTGGGTCAAACAATAGTTTGTTTTTGCAAATCTTTTATAATAAGTTATAAATAAAAAGGCAAAATTGCAAGAAACGTATTTAAAATAAGTATTGATTAATTTAACTGTTTAATTATAGTTTTTTTCATGAAATTAAGAAATAGATACAGGATTGCAAACGTTTCTTTGTATGCAACCTCTGCAAATATTGCATTCAATAGTAGCCTCCAAATGAACCCTACTGTAAAAGTTTATAAGGGATGAAATGTACTAATGATGTGAATTGTTCCATGTGTAATCTCCAGAGTTTCTGTCTCTCCTGACACACAAAGATGGCTGCAGCTCTGACTCTCCTTCTCATTGGCTGTCTGCTGCAGAGTGAGTTAAAGTTCATTCACATTTTTATAGTTTTATAGTCATCAATGACTTTAAAACTATTAAAACCTATATCTACACACTGTTAGTTAAGCATTCACACAACAGAACAACAGTATCTATAATACATGGTGCACTAAATACATTTGATGGGTGAAACATTTTATTTTTATCTAGAAAAAATCATTACAGTCATCTTTTGGATTATTTTATGAATAAAGGTTTTGTGCTAAGATTCTAGCACGGCAACCAAACAGTCAAATTTCCTTATTATTGTAAAGTAGTTTTCACTTGTTCTCATTTACAGGTTTGTGTCTTGTGTTTCAGGTGTCCACTGTGGAGAGTTTAAGGTCACTATGCCGCAGACTATAGAAGTTCTCAGGGGGATCCTGTGTGACCATCCCCTGCTCCCTTTGATATAAAGGACGGATATAGATCAGACTTAGATAGAACATGTAAAGCAATGTGGAAACATTATCAAGATGTTGTTGTGTTTAATAGCAGAAATCCTCATTCGTCTACAATAAAAGGAAAACTGACAGGAGTCTTAACAGCTAAAGACTGCACCACAACTCTGAACAACATGCAACCTGAACACAGCAATAAATATTACCTCAGAGTGCAATGTGACAATGGCCTCAAATATGATTTTTTTGAACAAAAGTTGGACATTTCAGTAAAAGGTAGGTTTTAAAGTCAATGTATTTACACTTCAGTTATTTAGAACTGCTTTGACCTTGTACTCCATTAATTGCACTTTTCAAATAGTATATAAAACGGAGAAGAATTACATTTTTACTGACTGGTCAAAATGTACCTTTCCACCAGATGATCCTCCCAGACCAACTCTGACTCCGTCCACACTGGAGGTGAAGGAGGGAACCTCAGTGAGTTTGAAGTGCTCTGCTCCAGCTCCCTGTCTGTCTCATCCTCCAACTCTGACATGGACCCCCAGCCTGGGTCACAGTCAGGGAGACACTGGAGGAGAATCAGGACAAAACTAAAGTCAAGACCTCTGTTGTGAACTTCACTGCTTCTCACCTCCATCACAGACAGGAAATCTCCTGTACTGCTGTCTACAACAAACAAGATGGCAGCACTGAGTCATCTGTTAGCACAAGTTTAACAGCTGATATTTCATGTAAGTTCATTTGTTTGTTTGTTTTTTAATTCATCATGAAACAAATTTAATTGAATTAGTCAAATCTTCTACAAAATATTAGCAGAAAAGTAATTTTGATGACAATATTTATATATAATGCTTTTTTATAAAAAAGAGCAAAAAACATGACAAATTACTTGATTTCCAAATATCAGATTACATTACACCTTTAAATAATACCAAACATTTATTTGTCATTTTTTTGTGTGGAAGTGCAGCAAGAAAGCTGGCTGTTGTTTGATGTCAACTTTCTTTTACAATGATGCTTTACCAGGATGAATATGATCAAAGTTAATTCAATCTCCAGGGAACACAGATATTACGACTTATAACTGACAATGTAACACATACCAATGATATTTATTTTTCAGATTCCCCCAAACACACCACAGTGTCAGTCAGTCCCTCTGGTCCAGTACCAGAAGACAGCACTGTGACTCTGACATGCAGTAGTACTGCCAACCCAGCAGTAAGGACCTACACCTGGTACAGAGCTGATGGAGGCCAGGAGACTTTTTATTGGGACCGGACGTGTTTTAAACATTGAAGCTTCTGAAGTCAGTGGTCCTTTTTTCTGCAAGGCTGAAAATGATCTTGGAGCTGGACGATCCAACATCAGTCAAATAGACGTTCAGTGTATGTATCTAATATCAAACTTGAAATGTTCTATATACTCTGGTCTAGCTGTATGCAGTACACTGATTTACATTTAATAATATATTTTCATTATTTGGCTAAGTTAGATATTTACGGTATGTTTAGGATTTTAAAATGTCCAACTTTAGCACCACTGTGTTGTCATCAAAAAAATATTTTTGTGTAGCACATGTATACTCTAATACAACTCTATTATTGCTACTGGACCAGTTCTAGGTTCAACAGAGTGGGGTAACCATACAAAATGAAACCAGAGACCAGGTACTTTAAATACAAAAACCAGCAGTTTACTGAAATTTAACATAGACAATACATATAACAAATATCAGAACCAGTGAATAGTCCTGCAGGTAACAAAAAAGTAAAGTAGAACTCACTTTCCCTTTTTTTCCTCACCTAGATTTTAAATAATTTGGTTTAGAGTTTTATGTTAGACCAGTCTATAAGTCTATATCTTATTTTATGTTAATATGTTGCACCTATTTTTGGTTTCTTTCTATCTCGTGTTAACTCTTTTTTTAAGTTAGAAAACAAAAGAATATTTACACCATTTTCAAAAATCTTAGTCAAGTTACACTGTTTTGCTTTAAATCATAACTTTCACAATTATGAAGACAGAATAAAATATTAATTTCAGTTCAAGTTCAGTTCCACTCTTATATTTCAGTTCAGCTCAGTTTAAAGAGAGAAAAGTGGAAAAAGAATAACATCAACAGTCCTACCGACCTGTCCAACAGGTCATGAAATAAATGAATTATTCTAACTACATAAACCAGGATAAAGTTTTATAATTACTGTAAATTGCAACATTACTGCCACGTTGTTCACACTGCTGTACTTTTCTCCTGCCCTCATGCAATTAACCACACACCTTTGCTTTACATAAAATACATTTCCACATTTTTCCAATAACACAATATACATTCATACCTCATTTCCTTAACAAACCAAACTAATTAATTAACTGATTAACAGTATGTTTATAGCTTTTTTCCAGTTACAACTGTTAGCTCTTCGCTAGCATTTATTATACTGCAACAAAGCTTCAACGAAAATAATTGAAACTCACCAAAAACCGTTGTGGTTTACTAATATAAAATCCTCATGAATCCCCGACCAGGCAGGTGTTACTTTTCAGCTTCTAAATCAACTTTTCATTAAAATATTTTCTCTCTTTAATTTCTCTCCTCTCTGCTCCACTCTCCTTGTTGCTATGGCAACAAACAGCAGCGAGTCTCTTAAAAGGGAAGTTCAGGAGAATTTCTTACAGCCATACTTTTAACTGTTTCCATTCAATTAAAGTTAAACAATTATTAATTGAATCTTAGATTAATGCATTTTAATCAATAAACTTATTCATGCATTTTAATCAATTACTTCTATTTGTCACATTTCAATGTGGGTAACATCTGCATTCCATCTTACTAGTTAATCCTTTTCAGTCTCCAATATCACACACATGTTAATACAAGCTAGTCAGTCATTTAATGGTGTCTCTCCTCTTTAACTTGTTAAGTACTAGTGAAGATAGGAAATACGAGATACCATGTTGTATTATCCAGGTATTTGCACTCCAGGGTCATCAGTTACAAAAAGGTGTCGGCACTATAACTTTAGAAGAAAAATCGTGACACAATCTACCTTAATTATTTCATGACAAATATAAGATCAAATTATACCTATAAAAATACAAATAATGTTTCCATAAGTGTAATCATTTCTTTTTCAGATTCACCCAAACACACCACAGTGTCAGTCAGTCCCTCTGGTCCAGTACCAGAAGACAGCACTGTGACTCTGACATGCAGTAGTACTGCCAACCCAGCAGTAAGGAACTACACCTGGTACAGAGCTGATGGAGGCCAGGAGACTTTTATTGGGACCGGACGTGTTTTAAACATTAAAGCTTCTGAAGTCAGTGGTCCTTTTTTCTGCAAGGCTGAAAATGATCTTGGAGCTGGACGATCCAACATCAGTCAAATAGATGTTCTGTGTAAGTATTGCATGAGTAAAACCCAGGCACAATTCAGTTTATCTAAAGATTCTATTAAGTCATTCATTCATTATCTTTATTTTATTTTGTATTTTTTTCCCCCAAAGCTCCCTGGTAGCTCACCAGCGTGCCCCATAAGAATATCATTTAATATAATTATTGATACAATGTCTTCAGTAAGATGTTAACAAAATGTCTTAATTGATGCAATAAATAAGCAGGTCAGATTTAGAGTTTTGTGAAAAACAAAACAAAAAATGATAATGAAAATGTTTTACTCTAAACACACAAATCTCACCACATGTGGTCAGCAGGCTCTCGTCTCAATGATAGTATCCTCATTTGGTGATAGGAGTTCAGTTGGAAACAATATTAAACCTATATATAGTTTTTAGTCCCATTCATAGTAATTAGACTCTTTCACAGTTTTCCAGCTACAATACTCCTTCAGTTACTTACAACAAATTGAAGCCAGTGATTCAGTGTATCGACAGGTCTTTAACACCTTCAAATCTTCCACCTTTTACAGGTTATTAATATTATTTAACTTTTAGATCCAGCAATCCAAAAGTGTTGCGTAAACTGTTCAACGGCTCTTCATTATTACACATCATTGAAAGAATTTCAAAACCAGTAATTCAGCCTGTCGTAGGCCGTTCAGCAGTCTGCATTCACACCTGCAATTCTCTAGTTATATGAGAGGTTGTACGTTACATCTAAGAGGTGTCTCTAATATTTAGTCTAGTAATAGTATGAGGCAAGATTATAACCGTGACCGTCACTGTTCAAATATGGTCTTTTGTGTCCGATGTAAATAACCTCTTTGTTCTTTCTTGTTCCATCCACTGACTCCAGGTAATAACCAATTCCCAGTCAATGCTCTGATGTTTCTAACTGGTATAAATCATTATATATTTTTTTATTATTTATTTACTTGATTTTGCTCCCTTTACTTACCACAGTCAATTATTTGACAAAATCAGGCAAATACACTAACAGATAACTAAATATGTCATTAGTTAACCCATTTGTAAAACAAACCTAACCCTGGGTTAATATGGCTACAAACAATTCCTTTATTCCTGTGGTAACAAGGAAAATGAGCACAGACAAGACCCTCAACGTAGAAAATAACTTTGCATTAAGTTTGTCTTCACTTGCAACTTACAGTTATTGTGATATCAGTACATCTTGTCATTTATTTTTGCAAACTTGATTAAACATGACTATTACAAGCTTGACTCAGACATGTGACAGCAGAGGGAGTCAACACACACAAATGTCCAAAGCCAAAATAATTTATAAGAAAATAAGAGTTAGGATGTATGTGTGACTAAACTAAAAAGGCCTGGATTTTATTTTATACCTTTGGCCCCTCCCAGTAAAGGAAGCCACATGGACTGTCACAAACTTCATTCTTAACTTGTCGGTTTTCTCTATATTCATTACAGTTGCTCCACAGATCCTGTTCTCCTCTGATTGCATCAAAACTGCAGACCAGCTCAACTGTTCCTGTGAGACTGTCGGAAAACCTTCTCCCACTTTACAGTGGTATTTGGATGGGTTACCTGTCAATCACTCTGACAAGTTTGCAATCAGCAACGAGCCTCTAAATGAGACAAGGCTGAAGATATTCATCACTGTGAATCAACCACAGGAGAGGGATCTTTCCTCTTTGCTCTGCCGCAGCTCCAACTCTCTGGGATCTGCCAGTCAACGTTTTTATGTTCTTCAAACATCTACAGAAAGTCAGGGTTTGTCATAGTTCTATTGATTAGTTGGAAATGATCAGGATTTCTTAAAATTTCATTTCATATATTAATTTAGTGACTAGGCTTTTCTTTTATAATAATAAAAAACACCCCCAAAAATTATTTCTGTGTGTCACGAGTAGTGATGCACTGTAACCAGTCCCCAACCAGGATGATTGAGCCAGGGATATGATATGTGAAGTGTTATTGTTGTTTCTTGTGACAGGTCTTGAGCAACATTGTGGACCGTACTGTGGAATTCTTCTATTGGCTGTTGCTGGTGTCTCTCTCAGTGTGAATGTCTTGTACACAATCTACGTGGTGTTCCTTTGGTATGTATGTTATTACAGTGGATTATATTTTTTTGTAAAAGCTCTGCTGATGAATAGCAATGTTGCTTTTAGAAAATATTGAATATGTACTTTTATTTTTCTTTCTCCTCAAAGTAAAAGAAGAAAGAGTGTGAAGCCAAAAGAAGAGGAGAGGACTTACATGTCTTTGGATCGTAGAGACACATCTCCAGAGTATGATGTCATTGCCCAAACTCCAAAATGACTCCCTCTACTTCCACTGATGATGAGCTTGATGATTATCACATAACATTGCTTAATGATTTATTGTATATCTTATACTGAGGCAAAAGCTCATCCTTCATCACCTTGCTCTCTCTTGCAGTGCCTTAAACTTCCACTTAGTGATATCAGTGTTTATGTATCAATTATCTAACATTGAACAACTATACAATGTAATGTAAATAAATACTTTTCTATATAAATCTTCTAATGCTCGCTTTTGTAGAAATGTTTTAAACTTCAACAGAAAGGTTATTGATTATGCTATATGGTCATTTTTAGGTACTGAGGTTTTCATGTTTGTTGGTGTACATATGTATGGTATACATACTGTTGTGTCTCGTCAAGTGTGTTCATTTTGTCATGTTCATGTTTAGTGTTCCATGACTACCCCTCCCTTTTTTTTGTACCACCTTTTCCTCTTTCCCCCCCCTCCCCCCCTTTTTTTTCCCTTTTTTTTTCCCCCCGCCCCTGCCCCCCCTGATTGTTTTCACCTGTTTTCACTTACACCTGGTATAAATAGTCCTTGTCCTCTTTTTTTTTTTTTTTTTTTTTTTTTGTTTTGTTTAGATTGTGTAATGTTTTGTCTTGTGTTCTTTTTTTTGTTTTGTTTTTTTTTTTGTTGTTTTTTTGTTTTTTTTTTTGTTGTTGTGTCCTTTTTTTTCTTTTTTTTCAACAAAAAAAAAACAAAAAATACCCCTTTTGTCCATCTTCGTCAGTCCCTGAATCGTGCGTTTGAGTCCACCAGAATTGTGTCTGAGGTTGTGACACGTACATGTCTTTCTCATGAATAAGAGGACAGGATTTACAGGACACTGGATCGAAGAGATGAGTCTCAGAAACAGACGTTGTCAACATCCGCTGAGTGCTTTGTTGATTGTTTGACAATGACACTGAAATATTTCTGAACAAAATATTAGACCATTGTTCATTTCCTGTTTGTTCCCTGGTCCAAACAGTAATTGTCTTTTAAAGCATGACCACAATTATTGTTACATAACTTCAACCATACATTTGTTTATTGTAATTTGTAATTTTAAACTGTTTCAGAAGGCTCAGACAAATGTTGTCTACCTGTCGATAGTAGACTTGTTGTAATACTATTTTGAATATCAACTAGAATTATCAGTGTGTCGGAACCCCTATTTGCTACAATAGGTGAGTACAATAACATGAGCACAATGTAATGTAAATAGCACTGTAGAGATAGTAGCTTTGAAGGGGTTATACTGCTTAATTATTGGTGAAACTGGATCACAGAGTTATTCACTTAACTTTGTGCTCATTTGAGTGTGTGGTGGTTTTATTTTGCACTCTGTTTATTTTTTTGGTTGTAAATTTGTCTTTTACATACAATACATACATATAGAGACCATGTACGTTAACAACACGGCAAACGACTGCATCAGCTATCACTGAACTGAATGAACATTCAATATGACATTCAATAAAAAAGGTTCATACATACTGAACTGAACTCGACTCAATTAGATGATAAAATGTCTGTGTGCATATGACTGTGTCTGCCTCTCCCTTATCTGACGTGTGACTGTTAAAAAACATTTCTTGAAACAATTACAATTAAATATTTATCCATAAACTTATTTATAATAATTTGTAAGCTATATATGTTTCCCATAGTAAGTAAGAAAAAGTACACTTCATTGTTACATGAATCTGCACTTTTGTGACTTCCTCATTTTAAAGTTAATTCTTGCATTCTGTTGGAAACAGCAGCACAACTTTGAAGGAACTTCACTTCTCTATACATCTTTGATCTGTCTACCTGGAAGACCTGAAGACAATGTAAGTCATCATAACTTCTACATGACACATATTACATAAGCAACATTTTTTAAATGTACTATAAAATTCAAAAAATATAAACATGAGGTTACTTTGCTCTCAACAATTACAGTGCAAAATTTCAAAGGTAGAAAAAGAAAAGACACTAAATATGTGAAAGGTGGCAAAATCGTCCGATTGTGGTTTAAGAATGTTGAAACTAATTCTCTCAAATAAATTGTAACTTTGTAAATAAACTGAAAAAAAGACATAGTATGTTTGTCATTTTTTTCCTTTCACAAAACAGCATAGCTTCCTGTTTTTCATTTTTATTATCTATTAATTTTCTACGTCTTTTTTAACCAAAGCAGCATGTTGTAGCACTGAACTGAATGTTACAAAGGGTGGGTATTGATTAGGCCTTGATTGAAGTATTGATTAATTTAACTGTTCAATTATAGTTTTTAAAGGAATGCAGTAATACGTCCCCTTATTCCTCTACGAATGATAAATAGGTGTGCTGTGTCACCGTGACCTCATGAAATGAAGAAACAGATCCGGATTGCAAAACGTTTCTTTGTCTGCAACCTCTGCAAATATTAAATTAAATACTGGCCTCCAG
The DNA here is from genome assembly GCF_905237075.1 of Dicentrarchus labrax. Taxonomy (NCBI): domain Eukaryota; kingdom Metazoa; phylum Chordata; class Actinopteri; family Moronidae; genus Dicentrarchus; species Dicentrarchus labrax. The sequence goes on along the minus strand of NW_026136898.1, from coordinate 17,026 downwards.
GTGAACCCTACTGTAAAAGTTCATGAGGGATGAAATGTACTAAAGATGTGAATTGTTCCATGTGTAATCTCCAGAGTTTCTGCCTCTCCTGACACACAAAGATGGCTGCAGCTCTGACTCTCCCTTCTCATTGGCTGTCTGCTGCAGAGTGAGTTAAAGTTCATTCATATTTGGATCAATGACTATAAAACTATTAAAACCTATATCTACACACTGTTAGTTAAGCATTCACACCACAGAACAGCAGTATCTTTGATACATGGTTCACTAAATACATTTGATGAGTGAACAATTTTATTTATCTCGAAAAAAATCTTTACAGTCTTCATTTTAGATTATTTTATGAATAAAGGTATAGCGCTAAGATTCTAGCACGGCAACCAAACAGTCAAATTTCCTTCTTATTGTAAAGTAGTATTCACTTGTTCTCATTCACAGGTTTGTGTCTTGTGTTTCAGGTGTCCACTGTGGAGAGTTTAAGGTCACTATGCCGCAGACTATAGAGGTTCTGAGGGGATCCTGTGTGACCATCCCCTGCTCCTTTGATATAAAGGACGGATTTGGATCAAACTTAGATAGAACATGTAAAGCAATGTGGAAAAATGAACAAAGGACTGTTGTGTTTGACAGCAGCAATCCACAACCGTCTATAATAACAGGAAATTTGACAGGACACTTAACAAAAAGGGACTGCACCACAACCCTGAACAACATGCAACCTGAACACAGCAACAAATATCACCTCAGACTGGAATGTGACAATCGCCTGAAATATGATTTTAATCAACAAAAGTTGGACATTTCAGTAAAAAGTAAGGTTTTAAAGTCCATTTAGTTACACTTCAGTTGTTTATTTTTGTAGAACTGCTTTGACCTTGTTCTCCATTAATTGCACTTTTCAAATAGTATATAAAATGGAGAAGAATTACATTTTTACTGACTGGTCAAAATGTACCTTCCCACCAGATGATCCTCCCAGACTGACTCTGACTCCGTCCACACTGGAGGTGAAGGAGGGAACCTCAGTGAGTTTGAAGTGCTCTGCTCCAGCTCCCTGTCTGTCTCATCCTCCAACTCTGACATGGACCCCCAGCCTGGGTCACAGTCAGGAGACACTGGAGGAGAATCAGGACAAAACTAAAGTCAAGACCTCTGTTGTGACCTTCACTGCTTCTCACCTCCATCACAGACAGGAAATCTCCTGTACTGCCGTCTACAACAAACAAGATGGCAGCACTGAGTCATCTGTTAGGACAAGTTTAACAGCTGATATTTCATGTAAGTTCATTAGTTAATTTTTTAATTCATCATGAAACAATTTTAAGTCAAATCTTCTACAAAAGATTAGCAGAAAAGTAATTTTGATGACAATTTTTATATATAATGCATTTTATAAAAAATGGGTCAGCACACATGACAAATTACTTGATTTCCAAATATCAGATTACATTACACTTTTAAATAATACAAATCATTTATTTGTCATTTTGTTGTGTGGAAGTGCAGCAAGAAAGCTGGCTGTTGTTTGCTGTCAACTTTCTTTTACAATGATGCTTTACCAGGATCAAAGTGATCAAAGTTAATTCAATCTCCAGGGAACACAGATATTACGACTTATAACTGACAGTGTAACACATACCAATGATATTTATATTTCAGATTTACCCAAACACACCACAGTGTCAGTCAGTCCCTCTGGTCCAGTACCAGAAGACAGCACTGTGACTCTGACATGCAGTAGTACTGCCAACCCAGCAGTAAGGACCTACACCTGGTACAGAGCTGATGGAGGCCAGGAGACTTTTATTGGGACCGGACGTGTTTTAAACATTAAAGCTTCTGAAGTCAGTGGTCCTTTTTTCTGCAAGGTTGAAAATGATCTTGGAGCTGGACGATCCAACATCAGTCAAATAGATGTTCAGTGTAAGTATCAAATTTCAAAGTCAAAATGCTCTATATACTCTGATAGGTCTAGCTGTATGCAGTACACTGATTTACATATAATAATATTTTGTGATTCATTTGTTAATTTAGATATTTAGGTGATAATTTGAATGCCGAACTTTAACACCCCCCATGTAGTTATCAAAAGAGATTTTTACATTCCACCGTACTAGTTAATCCTTTTCAGCCAACAATATCATACTCATGTCATTATTGGCTAGTCAATCATTTAATAGTCGCTTTCCTTGTCAACCCATTAAGCACAGTAGTTTGAGGAGGCACATGTTGGTCGTAGGTCACATATTGCATGTAGCCCTCAAGATTCAGTTGGGTAGTCCAACAAATGTGTGTTAGTGCAGCAAGGAAGCTGGCTGTTCTTTGCGGTCAACTTTCTCTCGATGGAACACATATATTAGAAATTACAATGTAACACATAATAATATTTATGTTTCAGATTCACCCAAACACACCACAGTGTCAGTCAGTCCCTCTGGTCCAGTACCAGAAGACAGCACTGTGACTCTGACATGCAGTAGTACTGCCAACCCAGCAGTAAGGAACTACACCTGGTACAGAGCTGATGGAGGCCAGGAGACCTTTATTGGGACCGGACGTGTTTTAAACATTAAAGCTTCTGAAGTCAGTGGTCCTTTTTTCTGTAAGGCTGAAAATGATCTTGGAGCTGGACGATCCATCATCAGTCAAATAGGCGTTCAGTGTGAGTATCACATGATTAAAACTTTTATATTACCTCAATCAAGGTATAATTCAATGTATTCTGTTTAGTCATTAATCTATTTACTATTGTATTTAGTTTTTCAAAAGCTCTTGACTTAATCTGTTTATTTATTACATTTATTTAAACATTTTATTAAGCAATCTCTTCTTTAATAAATGTGACACATTTTTAGGATAGTTTATACATTACACATGTTTCTAATATTCAATATAACCTTAGGAGTGTATTGGAAATATTATAGCATCCCTATCACTGTTCAAGTATAGTCTTTGGCGTCTAATGTGAATGGCCTTTAACTTCTATGTATTTGCTGGTTAATGACATTGAACAATTCTCGATGACATCATCGTTTTATAAAATGTTTTACTTCTTTTTTACTAATGACATAATCTTGCCATACATTATGTGTCAAAATCATATCTAAATACATATATTTCTCCCCACTGGTAAAATTAACCTAACCCTGGGTTAAAATTGTTCCAGAAAATTAAATTATTATAGCAGAATAAAGCCTTCAATGAGTTCAAATATATAGAATAATGGACTTCATGACAGTCTTAACTCACAACTTCTCAACAATTATTTTGTTAAATCAGTACATCTTGTCTTTCATTTTTGTGAACTTGATTAAAAATGACTTTATTTGACTCTTAACTTGTCGGTCTTCTCTGCATTCATTACAGTTGCTCCACAGATCCTGTTCTCCTCTTATTGCACCAAAACTACAGACCAGCTCAACTGTTCCTGTGAGACTGTGGGAAACCCTTCTCCCACTTTACAGTGGTATTTGGATGGGTTACCTTTCAATCACTCAGACACGTTTGCAATCAGCAATGAGCCTCTAAATGAGACAGGTCTGAGGATAATCATCACTGTGAATCAACCACAATGGAGGAATCTTTCCACTTTGCTCTGCCGCAGCTCCAACTCTCTGGGATCTGCTACTCAGAGGTTTTATTTCTACAGCCTTGAGCCTCAAACATCTGCACAATGTATGTGTTGTGCCAAAGTTTTATTGATGTTTTAGAAACTTTCAGGATTTCTCAAATTCATATTTTATTATTACTATTATATTTATGTGACTAATGACTACTCATCAACATACCTTAATATTTCCTCTATTTGTGTTTGAAATACTGAATCAGAAATGCCCCAAAATATTTTTTACTGCCACATTAATTGTAAACATGGGTAGTGATACACTGTAACTAATCCAAAGGTATCATTTTGTTCAATGAAATGTTGTTAAAATGTTTTCTCAAAGTTATGCATATATACTTTCTTTCTTGATAAAAGAAAGAAGCATAAATCAGTTAGTAGTGATAAAAAGACGTTCCTTGTTTCCTTGAATTCTTTAAACAGTTCAATGTCCAAACTTTTATCAGAATAATTGTCTCATGTCTGAGTTACCTCTTTATCCTAATCTTCCACTGTCCCTTGTATGTTTCAGACCAAGTGACACTGACAGTCTTCATCATCATAGTTGTTGCACTGCTAGTACTAGTATGTGCTCTGCTGTTAGTCAACAGGTACGGTAACAGCTTGAGACAAAATGTTCAGACATTCCCTTCCACACACAACTGCTATTACTAACTTTTACTTGGACTTCTGTGAGTGTTTGTTTGGGTCTTCATCCATCAGAACCAATTTAACACTTGTAATAGTTTGTGCTGTATCTGTAAACCATGTTCTGCGGAGACCTGGGACCTCATTTATATATCAAACTTATACATTTTTTATCTTTATTATGACTTCCACAGAGAACCATGAAACTGGTGGGTAATATTCATGTCCATCATATCCCTATTTGTTAGACACCTTTGACAGCTGATCCTCTTTGTAGATTCAGTTTGTCTATGTTTGTCATATGTTGCGTAGATTTTCATTTGTGATCAACGGTTTCATCCTGTTGATTAATAAATGAGCAGTGGGAAAAAGATGAATCAAATATAACCATGTAGGTTAAATGTTCTACTGTATTTTTCAGAGCTCAGAAGACTCGCCATAATCTTCCTAAGGGCACCGTTGCTATGAGTCAACTTCTAACAAGTGGAGAGGGAAACGAGGTACGGGGGATTTTATACTTAGAATTAAGTAATTAAATTTGGATTAGCAGAATATGTGTACCATTGATGTCTTCTCTTTAATTGCAGGTACCCAACACAACAGAAGACGACATTTCTATCAACGCCAGTGTGCTGAGACAGGAAGATGTCGCCCCTCCTGCAGCTGTCTCTGGCCCAAACAACGCCGACTCAGCAAGCTCTGGGCCAAACAATGCAGAAGGAGCCGATAAAAACTTAGAGAAGAAGAATGAAGGAGGCAGCGACGTGGTTTTACGCGAATGTGAACTGGAAGAGCAAGAGCAAGAAGAAGAAGAAGGAAGGTGATGCTGTGGACATGGATCAACCTGGTAGCTCCTATCTTGAGGAGGAGAGGTGCATGGTGGGAGGCATGAGCAGAAAATCTGTGAGCAACGCAATGGAGATGGGAAGCCTATATGACAATGTAGAGCCTAGAAATGTGAAGAAGGAAGTGGAATGTGAATATGCCCAGGTTCAATTAAAAAAAAAGTGAGAAGAAATAGATCACACTTCTGTATTGCTCTGCCTATTTTTAAAACTATTTTTCAGAATGTCTTGTTCTCTTGTACATACGTTTCCTCATTTGCTTTTTGTTGTTGCTTTGAAACAGAATTTCAAATGAACAGAATTATGTTTCATTGTTTTTAATTTAAGAGGTTTTTAACATCTTGCAGATTTTGTGTCACTGAATAATTTTGTTTTACGTGCATGATATACTGTATTTTTACTCATATAATTATGTTTGGCTTGTGTAAATTGACAGATCCTCCTCTGTTTTACATTTATTTAGTAGTTTGGAATATTTTGTTTATTATATTCTTTTGAACATTGGATTTTTGTTAAAACATACCTTGCTGTAGAAACAATAATAATCCAATAATCCATAAAACTGCTTTTTGATGAAATGTTACGGAATAATGGTCTAACATTGTTACAGCTGCTGTGTTCAGAAATTAAGAGGTCAAAGGTGACTCACTGACTGCTGTACAGCCGCTACTTTCTTAAACTGCTAAGCTTGTTTATGGGTAAAATTGAGTTTCATCTGTTTGTATCACTGTTGCTGAGTATCATTACACATAAAAAAGATGACACAGTAAGCAAATATTTCAAATATTAGTGTCATCTGAAAATTATTTTACCCAACTTCTGGGATTTGTCCTAGAACAGGAAAAAGTAAAAAAATAAAAATAAAAGTTTAAAACCTGCAGAATTCTCACATTTAAACTGGAAATGTACATTGTTTAATAATTTTGCAATCAATAAAAGGTATTTTAAAGTATTTGTAGCTTTTCTGATATTGTTAAGTGTTTTATTAACACTATTTGCAATGCAGTGTATCTGTATAAAATAATATACTATATATAATGACTAGTCAATTATTTAATCAATGTTTTCCATATCAACTTATTAAGTACTAGTGACCATAGGAAATACTAATTATCATGTTGCATTATTCAGGTTACTGGCATAGTGTCTGTCACATGAACTGAATCAGTTAATACTACTTAAATTTAATAGTCATGCAACATTTCACCACAGGTTGAGTTTATATTGGTATTTATTAATTTGTAAGACATTTTAGAGGAAATAACTAATGGCTAACTACTAATAACTACTTGCAATATTCTGACTTCAATACTTGCTAATAGGCAGTGTCATCAGGTGTATTATAATTATCTGTATAATAGTTTCATCCTTTGCACAATGTTTTAATTTCAGGATTTTTACTATAATAGTGAACTGGTAAAGTTCAGTAATGGAACCAGTCAGATTATTCATAAAACGTTAATTATATCAATAATACACAAAAAAAATCTAAAAAACAATATTTGTAGGAGGAACAGGTCGGGTGTTGGTCATATACTGCGCCGCAAGATTCAGTGTCCCCGGGCCAACAGGTGGGTGGCGGTGCAGAAACATAGCAAGAAAGCTGGTTGTTGTTGTTTGATGTCAACTTTTGACATTACATTAATAACGTGGTTTACACTGATGATTTAACAGGACAAATACACCTGGTACAGAGCTGACAGAGGCCAGGAGGACTTTACTGGGACCGGACGTGTTTTAAACATTAAAGCTTCTAAAGTCAGGGGTCCTTTTATCTGCAGGGCTGATAATGATCTAGGAGCTGGACGTTGCAACATCAACCAAATAAACGGTGAATATAAGTTTTCGTTTATTTAAAGCTTTTATTTACCTTTTGGCTGTTAACACACTTTGTCATTGTAGACATACAACAACATTTTGTATGGTACCTCTCAGTGACAAGCGGCATCCAATAAAAACAAGATAAAAAAAGATAATACATGTAAATACAGTAGTACTGTAACCCATATTGAAATGTGATAAATGGAAGTAATTGATTGAAATGCATAAATAAGTTAATTAATTAAAATGAATTCATGTAAGAATCAATCAATAGCTTTAATTGAATGGAAACAGTTAAAAGTATGGCTGTAAGAAATTCTCATGAACTTCCCCTTTAGGAGACTCTCTGCTTGTTGCCGTAGCAAGAAGGAGAGTGGAGCAGAGAGGAGAGAAATTAACGAGGAAAATATTTTAATGAAAAGTTGATTTAGAAGCTGAAAAGTAACACCTGCCTGGTCCGGGATTCATGAAGATTTTATATTAGTAAACCACAACGGTTTTTGGTGAGTTTCAATTATTTTCGTTGAAGCTTTGTTGCAGTATAATAAATGCTAGCGAAGAGCTAACAGTTGAAAAAGCTATAAACATACTGTTAATCAGTTAATTAATTAGTTTGGTTTGTTAAGGAAATGAGGTATGAATGTATATTGTGTTAGTGGAAAAATGTGGAAATGTATTTTATGTAAAGGTGTGTGGTTAATTGCATGAGGGCAGGAGAAAAGTACAGCAGTGTGAACAACGTGGCAGTAATGTTGCAATTTACAGTAATTATAAAACTTTATCCTGGTTTATGTAGTTAGAATAATTCATTTACTTTTTTCAGTTTTTTCCTTGTTCCTGTATGAAGTTGGACTTGAGTGTTGCTTCTTCTGCAGTGTGTGGAGGGACGACAAACACACACACAAGCGCGGGATACAAGATGGCGAGCCAACCCATGGACCCATGAAGTTTCTAGAGACAACTCCGCTCCATCATGTCAGAAAGGATCCGCTGTGTACACACTGTTGGTAAACTGGCTGCCAGAGCGGTAGTGTTGGGGTTATTCTTTTTCCCCTTTTCTCTCTTTGGACTGAACTTGAACTGAAATTAAGTATTACTTCATATTGTATTCTGCAGTGTTGGGGTAGTTACTGAAACAAAATCCATTACACATTACTAGTTACTTTTTTAAAAAGTAATGCCTTACTTTACTGTGTTACTCGCTGCTTAAAGTAATTAGTTACACTACTAGTTACATTACTTTTGGATTACTCCATGAGATCACCTGAGATGCACCATACCTTCATTGCCAATGTTTTCTTTAGCTCAGTGTCCATCTTGACATAACACTGGTCCAGGTAGCTTGTAAAGGTTTTCCTGTCTGATGGCGGGCGTCCGCTCCGCGTTGTGTGTATTTTGCTCAGTTTCGAAAAGACGGCGATTCCACAGTTACTTTGTAAGCGTTACCCCCAACACTGGTCTTCATAATTGTGAAAGTTATGATTTAAAGCATAAGTGTTTGACTTGACTAAGATTTTTGAAAATGGTGTAAATATTCTTTTATTTTCTTACTTGTGAAGGAAAGAAAAAAGGAGTAAACTCAAGGAGATAGAAAGAAACCAAAAATAGGTGCGACCTGTCCACATAAAATAAGACAGTTACTTATAGACCGGTCTAATATAAAAACTTTCTAAACCAAATTATTTAAAATCTAGGTAAGGGGAAGATGAGTTCTATTTGACTTTTTTTGTTACCTGCAGGACTATTCACTGGTTCTAATATTTGTTATGTGTATTGTCTATGTTAAATTTCAGTAAACTGCTGGTTTTTGTATTTAAAGTACCTGGTCTCTGGTTTCATTTTGTATCGTTACCCCACTCTGTTGAACCTAGAACTGGTCCAGTAGCATTAATAGGGTTGTATTAGAGTATACATGTACTACAATACATATAAATATGAAGAGAGGCATTTGGATGAGCAGGTAAGCAGTGATAGTGCACATTGTCAGTATCAGTATAAAATATATATTTCACAACAGTTTGACAGTATACAGCAGAGACAAGATATGTGTAGTATATGTGTATGTGCTGTTTGTAATAAAGTTTTTATGTGCAATACAACAGGTGGGTGAATGAGTCTTTCAGTCTATAACTCCTGTGAGAGGGTGGGGGTGACGGAGGCTTCAGCTCTGGGGAAGAAGCTGTTCCTATGTGTCTGTTTGAACTAAATGAGATCTTTCTCTGTCCGTCCACTGACTCCTGGTAAAGGACTTTGACCAATTCCCAATCAATGCTCTGATACGTTTCTAAAGTAATTGATATACATTATCATATATTTTGTTGTTGTTTTTATTGACATTATTATTATTACTACTACTACTACTGCTACTACAGGTCAACAATCACTGAACTGAATCTACATTCAATATGAAATACATAAAGCTGTTGGAGTTGGAGTTAGATGATAAAATGTCCGTGTGCCATACAACTGTGTCCGCCTCCCCTATATGACGTGGGACTGTTTAAAACTGATAAAAAAAGTACATACATTTCATTTTCACACTCATGTGCACTTTTGTAACTTCCTCATTTTAAAGTTAATTCTTGCATGCGGTTCGAGAAAGCAACATAACTTTTAAGGAACTTCACTTCTCTATACGTCTTGATCTGTCTGCCTGGAAGACCTGAAGAAAATGTAAGTCATCATAACTTCTATATGACACATATTGAATTCATAAATGTTAAATACACTATGAAGTAATAAAAACATAAACATTAGGTCATTTTACTTTAGATCAATAAACAATGTTAAAGGTATAAAAAGAAAACACAGGTAGTAAAATGTCCCATTGAAATGTAAGCTGTAATTTGATTGTAGTTTGAGACAGTTGAAAATAGTTGTGAAAAAGAAACTGTACCTTTGTAAATAAATTGAAAGAAATCAAGAAAAGAGACCATATGTTTGTCATTTTTTCCTTTCACAAAACAGTATAACTTCCTGTTTTTCCTTTTCATCATTTCATCTTCTACGTCTTGTTTAACCAAAGCAGCATGTTGTAACTCTGACAAAGTGAATGTTACAAAGTGTGGGTCAAACAATAGTTTGTTTTTACAAATCTTTTATAATAAGTTATAAATAAAAGGCAAAATTGCAGAAACGTATTTAAAATAAGTATTGATTAATTTAACTGTTTAATTATAGTTTTTTCATGAAATTAAGAAATAGATACAGGATTGCAAACGTTTCTTTGTATGCAACCTCTGCAAATATTGCATTCAATAGTAGCCTCCAAATGAACCCTACTGTAAAGTTTATAAGGGATGAAATGTACTAATGATGTGAATTGTTCCATGTGTAATCTCCAGGGTTTCTGTCTCTCCTGACACACAAAGATGGCTGCAGCTCTGACTCTCCCTTCTCATTGGCTGTCTGCTGCAGAGTGAGTTAAAGTTCATTCACATTTTTATAGTTTTATAGTCATCAATGACTTTAAAACTATTAAAACCTATATCTACACACTGTTAGTTAAGCATTCACACAACAGAACAACAGTATCTATAATACATGGTGCACTAAATACATTTGATGGGTGAAACATTTTATTTTTATCTAGAAAAAAATCATTACAGTCATCTTTTTGGATTATTTTATGAATAAAGGTTTTGTGCTAAGATTCTAGCACGGCAACCAAACAGTCAAATTTCCTTATTATTGTAAAGTAGTTTTCACTTGTTCTCATTTACAGGTTTGTGTCTTGTGTTTCAGGTGTCCACTGTGGAGAGTTTAAGGTCACTATGCCGCAGACTATAGAAGTTCTCAGGGGATCCTGTGTGACCATCCCCTGCTCCTTTGATATAAAGGACGGATATAGATCAGACTTAGATAGAACATGTAAAGCAATGTGGAAACATTATCAAGATGTTGTTGTGTTTAATAGCAGAAATCCTCATTCGTCTACAATAAAAGGAAAACTGACAGGAGTCTTAACAGCTAAAGACTGCACCACAACTCTGAACAACATGCAACCTGAACACAGCAATAAATATTACCTCAGAGTGCAATGTGACAATGGCCTCAAATATGATTTTTTTGAACAAAAGTTGGACATTTCAGTAAAAGGTAGGTTTTAAAGTCAATGTATTTACACTTAAGTTATTTAGAACTGCTTTGACCTTGTACTCCATTAATTGCACTTTTCAAATAGTATATAAAACGGAGAAGAATTACATTTTTACTGACTGGTCAAAATGTACCTTTCCTCAGATGATCCTCACAGACCGACTCTGACTCCGTCCACACTGGAGGTGGAGGAGGGAACCTCAGTGAGTTTGAAGTGCTCTGCTCCAGCTCCCTGTCTGTCTCATCCTCCAACTCTGACATGGACCCCCAGCCTGGGTCACAGTCAGGAGACACTGGAGGAGAATCAGGACAAAACTAAAGTCAAGACCTCTGTTGTGAACTTCACTGCTTCTCACCTCCATCACAGACAGGAAATCTCCTGTACTGCCGTCTACAACAAACAAGATGGCAGCACTGAGTCATCTGTTAGCACAAGTTTAACAGCTGATATTTCATGTAAGTTCATTTGTTTGTTTGTTTTTAATTCATCATGAAACAAATTTAATTGAATTAGTCAAATCTTCTACAAAATATTAGCAGAAAAGTAATTTTGATGACAATATTTATATATAATGCTTTTTATAAAAAAGAGCAAAAACATGACAAATTACTTGATTTCCAAATATCAGATTACATTACACCTTTAAATAATACCAAACATTTATTTGTCATTTTTTGTGTGGAAGTGCAGCAAGAAAGCTGGCTGTTGTTTGATGTCAACTTTCTTTTACAATGATGCTTTACCAGGATGAATATGATCAAAGTTAATTCAATCTCCAGGGAACACAGATATTACGACTTATAACTGACAATGTAACACATACCAATGATATTTATTTTCAGATTCCCCCAAACACACCACAGTGTCAGTCAGTCCCTCTGGTCCAGTACCAGAAGACAGCACTGTGACTCTGACATGCAGTAGTACTGCCAACCCAGCAGTAAGGAACTACACCTGGTACAGAGCTGATGGAGGCCAGGAGACTTTTATTGGGACCGGACGTGTTTTAAACATTGAAGCTTCTGAAGTCAGTGGTCCTTTTTTCTGCAAGGCTGAAAATGATCTTGGAGCTGGACGATCCAACATCAGTCAAATAGGCGTTCAGTGTAAGTATCTAATATCAAACTTGAAATGTTCTATATACTCTGATAGGTCTAGCTGTATGCAGTACACTGATTTACATTTAATAATATATTTTCATTATTTGGCTAAGTTAGATATTTACGGTATGTTTAGGATTTTTAAAATGTCCAACTTTAGCACCACTGTGTTGTCATCAAAAAATATTTTTGTGTAGCACATGTATACTCTAATACAACTCTATTAATGCTACTGGACCAGTTCTAGGTTCAACAGAGTGGGGTAACCATACAAAAATGAAACCAGAGACCAGGTACTTTAAATACAAAAACCAAGCAGTTTACTGAAATTTAACATAGACAATACATATAACAAATATCAGAACCAGTGAATAGTCCTGCAGGTAACAAAAAAGTAAAGTAGAACTCACTTTCCCTCTTTTTTTTCCTCACCTAGATTTTAAATAATTTGGTTTAGATAGTTTTTATGTTAGACCAGTCTATAAGTCTATATTTTATTTTATGTTAATATGTTGCACCTATTTTTGGTTTCTTTCTATCTCGTGTTAACTCTTTTTAAAGTTAGAAAACAAAGAATATTTACACCATTTTCAAATATCTTAGTCAAGTTACACCCTTATGTTTTAAATCATAACTTTCACAATTATGAAGACAGAATAAAGTAGTAATTTCAGTTCAAGTTCAGTTCCACTCTTGTATTTCAGTTCAGCTCAGTTTAAAGAGAGAAAAGTGGAAAAAAGAATAACCCCAACAGTCCTACCGACCTGTCCAACAGGTCACGAAAGAAAGTAATTATTCTAACTACATAAACCAGGATAAAGTTTTATAATCACTGTAAATTGCAACATTACTGCCACGTTGTTCACACTGCTGTACTTTTCTCCTGCCCTCATGCAATTAACCACACACCTTTGCTTTACATAAAATACATTTCCACATTTTTCCACTAACACAATATACATTCCTACCTCATTTCCTTAACAAACCAAACTAATTAATTAACTGATTAACAGTATGTTTATAGCTTTTTCCAGTTACAACTGTTAGCTCTTCGCTAGCATTTATTATACTGCAACAAAGCTTCAACGAAAATAGTGAAACTCAGCAAAAACCGTTGTGGTTTACTAATATAAAATCCTCATGAATCCCCGACCAGGCAGGTGTTACTTTTCAGCTTCTAAATCAAAATTTTCATTAAAATATTTTCTCTCTTTAATTTCTCTCCCTCTCTGCTCCACTCTCCTTGTTGCTATGGCAACAAACAGCAGCAAGTCTCTTAAAAGGGAAGTTCATGAGAATTTCTTACAGCCATACTTTTAACTGTTTCCATTCAATTAAAGTTAAACAATTATTAATTGATTCTTACATGAATGTATTTGTATGAATTAACTTATTTATGCATTTTAATCAATTACTTCTATTTATCACATTCAATGTGGGTAACATCTGCATTCCACCTTACTAGTTAATCCTTTTCAGTCTCAATATCACACATGTTAATACAAGCTAGTCAGTCATTTAATGGTGTCTCTCCTCTTTAACTAGTTAAGTACTAGTGAAGAAAGGAAATACTAGTGACCTTGTTGTATTATTCAGGTGTTTGCACTCAGGGTCATCAGTCACTAAAAAGGGTGTTGGCACCAAAGCTTCAAAGAAAAATTGTGACACAATCTGCCCCAATTATTTCATGAAACATATCAGATCAAATTACACCTATAAATATTATAAATAATAGTTCCATAAATTTTGTCATTTATTTTCAGATTCACCCAAACACACACAGTGTCAGTCAGTCCCTCTGGTCCAGTACCAGAAGACAGCACTGTGACTCTGACATGCAGTAGTACTGCCAACCCAGCAGTAAGGAACACACCTGGTACAGAGCTGATGGAGGCCAGGAGACTTTTATTGGGACCGGACCTGTTTAAAACATTAAAGCTTCTGAAGTCAGTGGTCCTTTTTTCTGCCAAGGCTGAAAATGATCTTGGAGCTGGACGATCAACATCAGTCAAATAGACGTTCAGTGTAAGTATCAAATTTCAAACTTCGAAATATCTATATACTCTGATAGGTCGAGCTGTGTGCAGTACACTAGTTTACATCATAATATGTTTTCATGTTTATTAGCTAATAGATATTAAAGGATGTCTTAGGGTTTCAAAATGTCCAACTCTAGCACCACTGTGTTGTTATCAAAAAATAGACTTTTGCATTCCACCCTTTCTAGTAAATCTTTTCAGGTTTACAATAACTCACACGTTAATACAAGCCAAGCGAGTCATTTTAATGGTGTCTCTCCTCTTTAACTTGTTGTTGAGTAGTTAAGATGGGAAATACTAGTGACCATGTTGTATTATTCAGGATGTACTCAGGGTCATCAGTTACAAAAAGAGTCGGCACTACCACTTTGTAAGAAAATCGTGGCCATTTCTCACTTTATTATTTCATAACAAAAAATCATTGAGATCAAACTTACAGCCCATAAAAAATACAAATGATCTTTCATTAAATGTTATCATTTCTTTCAGGTCACCGAACACACCACAGGTGTCAGTCAGGCCCTCAGGTCCAGTATCAGAGGATAGCATGACTCGGCATGCAGTAATGTTGCCAACCCAGCAGTAAGGAACTACACCTGGTACAGGGCTGATGGAGCCAAGGAGACTTCTTTGGGACGGACGTGTTTTTAAACATTAAAGCTTCTGAAGTCAGTGGTCCCTTTTTCTGCAAGGCTGAAATGATCTTGGAGCTAGACGATCCAACATCCAGTGAAATGGACGTTCTGTGTAAGTAGCGCAGTGATTTAAGGCGAGGCTAGAAATCGGTTTATCTGAGATTCTATTTGAGTCATGGTATTCATTATCTTTACTGTGTTTACATTTTCCCAAAGCTCCTGGTAGCTCATAGCGTTAACCCATAAAGAATATCATTTAATGTAATTATTGATGCACAATGTCTTCAGTAAGATGTTAACAAAATGTCTTAATTGATGCAATAAATAAGCAGGTCAGGTTTAGAGTTTTGTGAAAAACAAAACAAAAAATGATAATGAATCATTTTTACTCTAAACACACAAATCACCACATAGTGGTAAGCAAAAGGCTCTCGTCTAGATATTATCTAATTTTGGTGGTAGGAGTTCAGTTGGAAAAATATTAAACCTGATGAGATATAGTTTTGAGTCCCATTCATAGTAATTAGACTCTTTCACAGTTTTCCAACTTCGTACTCCATGCTTCAGTTACCTAAACAAGTTAAACCAGTGATTCAGTGTATAGACAGCTCTTTAACACCTTCAAAATCTTCCACCTTTTACAGGTTATTGATATTATTTAACTTTTAGATCCGAAGGCAAGTATAAAAAATTGTTGCGTCAAACTTGTTCCGACGGCTCTTCAATGATTCACATCATTGAGAAAGAATTTCAAAACCAGTAATTAAACCTAGCATGGCTGTTCAAGGATGCATTCACACACATTCTCTAGTTCTATATGAGAGGGTTGTACGTTACATTAAAGTGTCTCTAATATTTAGTCTAGTAATAATATGAGGCAAGATTAGAACATTGACCGTCACTGACAAATATGGTCACTGTATGATGTAATAACCTCTTTGTTCTTTCTTGAACATCCACTGAAACTCCTGGGTAATATTAAATTCCAGTCAATGCTCCTGATGTTGCTCTATAGGTTTAAATCAATTGCATATATGTCTATGTTTACAATTTATTGACTTCATTTAGCTCACCTGAGACACCACAGGCCCTCATCAGTATAGAAGTCACTTCTTTGATAAAATCAGGCAAATACACTAACAGATATTCAAACCATGTCATTAGTTAACCCACTTGTTAAATGACTTAACCCTGGTTAATAATGCTACAAAGCAATTCCTTCATTCTCTCTAGTAACAGACCTACAAATGACCTCAGAAAAGACCCTCAATGTGGAAAATGATTGACTTTGCATTAGTTTTGTCTTCACTTGCAACTTACAGTTCATGATATCAGTACATATTTATTCATTTTTCAAAACTTAGTTAAGCATGACTATTGCAGAAAGCGGACTCAGACATGTGACAGCAAGAGGAGTCAACACACAAATATCCAAAGCCTAAAATAATTTATAGGAAAATAGGAATTAGGATTTATGTAATGACCTGGCTTTAAGGAAGAGAGGCGTGGATTTTATTTTTATACCTTTGACCCCTCCCCAGTAAGGAAGCCACATGGGCTGTCACAAACTTCATTCTTAACTTGTCTGTCTTCTCTACATTCATTACAGTTGCTCCTGATCCTGCCCTCATTTATTGCATCAAAACTGCAGACCAGCTCAACTGTTCCTGTGAGACTGTGGGAAAACCTTCTCCCCTCTTTACAGTGGTATTTGGATGGTTTACCTGTCAATCACTCTGACAAGTTTGCAATGTCAATGAGCTTCTAAATGAGACAAGGAGCTGAAGATAATCATCACTGTGAATCAACCACAGGAGAGGGATCTTTCCCTTTGCTCTGCCGCAGCTCCAACTCTCTGGGATCTGCCAGTCAACCTTTTTATGTTCTTCAAACATCTGCAGAAGAATCAAGGTTTGTCATATCAGTACTATTGATTAGTTGGAAATGATCAGGATTTCTTCACCTTTTATTTCATTCGTTTATTTAGTGACAAGGTTTTCTTTTATAATAATAAAAGTAGTGATGCGCTAAACCAGTCCCCCAACCAGGATGATTGAGCCACTGTTGCATCAATGACAAGGATATGATATGTGAAAGTGTTATTGTTTGTTTCTTGTGACAGGTCTTCAAGCAACATTGTGGACCATTACAAGTGGAATTCTTCTATTGGCTGTTGCTGGTGTCTCTCCCAGTGTCAACGTCTTGTACGTTTTCTACGTGGTGTTCCTTTGGTATGTA
>NW_026136897.1:0-23490 GCF_905237075.1 Dicentrarchus labrax | reverse complement strand
AAGTCGCCGCTGTGAGGCTTCCTGAGGTGGAAACTGGCACATAGGTGCTTCTGGAAGAGAATGGCAGCTTGTGTGAAAAAGCTTGTTTTCTCAGCCTGAGAAGCTCATTCGGCACACTTAGGTGGAAAAACACCAAAGTCCCACAGAATTGCATGTGAAACAAGAAAAAGCCAGAATTACATGGGAAACGCAGAAAAGTCACTTTTAATAGTTTTGTGCATTACAGCCAAACTAAGTGACAGAGCCACACAAATCCACTCTATAATGTACAAATCGCCGCTGTGAGGCTTCCTGAGGTGGAAACTGGCACATAGGTGCTTCTGGAAGAGAATGGCAGCTTGTGTGAAAAAGCTTGTTTTCTCAGCCTGAGAAGCTCATTCGGCACACTTAGGTGGAAAAACACCAAAGTCCCACAGAATTGCATGTGAAACAAGAAAAAGCCAGAATTACATGGGAAACGCAAAAAAGTCACTTTTAATAGTTTTGTCCATTACAGCTGAACTTTGTGAGAGAGCCACACCAAACCACTTCATGCATCAATTTCATAATGCCACTGTGAAGCTTTGCAAGTCCAAAATGAATTATACTGTGGTCAAGTATTCCCTCTTTTGTCGAAAAGGCGTAACTGCAGTTGGAACACAGAAAACCACTCTATAATGTAAAATTCACCACTGTGAAGCTTTCTGAGGTGGAAACTGACAGATAAGGGGCAGAACTCAGGTTGCTGATGCGTGCAACTGCATAAAGGGTGGGCCCTGGGGTGATACCAGTGGGTACTGGATTGTAGTGCAGTGTCCCTTCAGCAGTGTGAAACCACATAATTTTCCAATGATGAGACATCCACTCACCCGCCGGCTCCACTGTCTCTGCCATCAGCTGCTCGGCCTCCACCGCTGTGTCTGTATCGTCCTCTTCCCCTGAGGAAGAGGAATCAGGCACTGGCTGGTACTCCTCATCAGTGGTGTTGCTTTCATCCTCTGAGGAGGGTGTCCAATCATCTTCAGGATGCCGCTGTAAAGCTTCCTGAGGTGGAAACTGGCAGATAGGTGCTTCTGGAAGAGAATGGCAGCTTGTGTGAAAAAGCTTGTTTTTTCAGCCCTGCACACTTAGGTGGAAAAACACCAAAGTCCCACAGAATTGCATGTGGAACAGCAAAAAGCCAGAATTACATGGGAAACGCAGAAAAGTCACTTTTAATATTTTTGTCCATTACAGCCAAACTAAGTGAGAGAGCCACACCAAACCACTCTATAATGTACAAGTCGCCGCTGTGAAGCTTCCTGAGGTGGAAACTGGCAGATAGGTGCTTCTGGAAGAGAATGGCAGCTTGTGTGAAAAAGCTTGTTTTCTCAGCCTGGCACACTTAGGTGGAAAAACACCAAAGTCCCACAGAATTACATGTGAAACAGGAAAAAGACAGAATTACATGGAAAACGCAAAAAAGTCACTTTTCATAGTTTTGTCCATTACAGCTAAACTAAGTGAGAGAGCCACACCAAACCACTTCATCCATCACTTTAATTATGCCACTGTGAAGCTTTGCAAGTCCAAAATGAATTATTCTATGGTCAAGTATTCCCTCTTTTGTCGAAAAGGCGTAACTGCAGTTGGAACACAGAAAACCACTGTATAATGTAAAATTCACCTTTGTGAAGCTTTCTGAGGTGGAAACTGACAGATAAGGGGCAGAACTCAGGTTGCTGATGCGTGCAACTGCATAAAGGGTGGGCCCTGGGGTGATACCAGTGGGTACTAGATTGTAGTGCAGTGTCTCTTCAGCAGTGTGAAACCACATTATTTTCCAATGATGAGACATCCACTCACCCGCCGGCTCCACTGTCTCTGCCATCAGCTGCTCGGCCTCCACCGCTGTGTCTGTATCGTCCTCTTCCCCTGAGGAAGAGGAATCAGGCACTGGCTGGTACTCCTCATCAGTGGTGTTGCTGTCATCCTCTGAGGAGGGTGTCCAATCATCTTCAGGATGCCGCTGTAAAGCTTCCTGAGGTGGAAACTGGCAGATAGGTGCTTCTGGAAGAGAATGGCAGCTTGTGTGAAAAAGCTTGTTTTTTCAGCCCTGCACACTTAGGTGGAAAAACACCAAAGTCCCACAGAATTGCATGTGAAACAGCAAAAAGCCAGAATTACATGGGAACACAAAAAAGTCACTTTTAATATTTTTGTCCATTACAGCCAAACTAAGTGAGAGAGCCACACCAAACCACTCTATAATGTACAAGTCGCCGCTGTGAAGCTTCCTGAGGTGGAAACTGGCAGATAGGTGCTTCTGGAAGAGCATGGCAGCTTGTGTGAAAAAGCTTGTTTTCTCAGCCTGGCACACTTAGGTGGAAAAACACCAAAGTCCCACAGAATTGCATGTGAAACAGGAAAAAGCCAGAATTACATGGGAAACGCAAAAAATTCACTTTTCATAGTTTTGTCCATTACAGCTAAACTAAGTGAGAGAGCCACACCAAACCACTTCATCCATCACTTTAATTATGCCACTGTGAAAGCTTTGCAAGTCCAAAATGAATTATTCTGTGGTCAAGTATTCCCTCTTTTGTCGAAAAGGCGTAACTGCAGTTAGAACACAGAAAACCATTCTATAATGTAAAATTCACCGCTGTGAAGCTTTCTGAGGTGGAAACTGACAGATAAGGGGCAGAACTCAGGTTGCTGATGCGTGCAACTGCATAAAGGGTGGGCCCTGGGGTGATACCAGTGGGTACTGGATTGTAAGTGCAGTGTCTCTTCAGCAGTGTGAAACCACATAATTTTCCAATGATGAGACATCCACTCACCCGCCGGCTCCACTGTCTCTGCCATCAGCTGCTCGGCCTCCACCGCTGTGTCTGTATCGTCCTCTTACCCTGAGGAAGAGGAATCAGGCACTGGCTGGTACTCCTCATCAGTGGTGTTGCTGTCATCCTCTGAGGAGGGTGTCCCCTCATCTTCAGGAGAGGACGTGTCCTCATCTTGGGTAGAAGATGTCTCCTCCTCAAGCGCAGAGGATTTCTCCCCACCTTCCCTGACCGAGCCCATCACATACTCAAGTGCTTCATTCAGTGAATATGACCTTTTCGCCATCTTGCCAGAGAAAGAATGATCTGGGAGCTGTTAGGCTCACTTATAGCATTAGTACTGACTGCACCTGCATAAACTCCAGGACAGATTTATAAACATTGTCAGACTTTGTTTTTGTTCACCCCGAAGTCAAGATGACCTGTGATCCTTTTTTTTTTTTTTTTTGGAGAGCAGCTATTTGAGTATGTAAGGGCTATTGTGTAGTTGTGTGTGGCATTCTTTTACAAAAAGATCAAAGCTACAGGTGTTTTCAACTTGTGCATCAAAGCCAAGTTTGCCTTGGAAACTCAAAGCTCAATAGCCTGTACCAAAAGAAATTCACTGAAACTTGGAGGTATGCTACACTGTAATTTATGTCACTCTATCTTGCAAATACATATTTATAGGCACATTTTTTTTCATGCACAAACACACATCATTATCTGACATCCTTAAGATCACACCTATGTCAAAATTGTGTCATTCATTTGCTCCATTGGAGTGCAGTAAGCCATCATACGCCCCTAGTGGAAACTAAGAATATTACCTGAAATTGCTCCCTTGGCAAAAAATGGACAAATGACATAATCTGGTAGAAAACATTAAAAACTAAAATTTTCAATTGTTGAGTTTAGAATGAAAGCCATTTTACCTAAAATTATATGATTTAATACTGCACATCACAAGGAATTTTAAAAAAAATGTTGTCATGGGTTTCAATTGGCCAAAAGTGTCCATGATAGAGCCACGAGGTACAATTGGAGATATACAGTATAATATTGACATATTTAAAGAGCAGGTTTTGAAAATTAAAAAATCTGAAAAAATCCAGACCCTTGGGCAATAACATTCCATATGCATTAACACAGCTAAAATGGTCAAAAAAGGAAGTGAATTGGACACAAACGGCCAGCAAAGAGTACAGACGGTTAATAGTTTTGTCCATTACAGCTAAACTAAGTGAGAGAGCCACACCAAACCACTCTATAATGTACAAGTCGCCGCTGTGAGGCTTCCTGAGGTGGAAACTGGCACATAGGTCCTTCTGGAAGAGAATGGCAGCTTGTGTCAAAAAGCTTGTTTTCTCAGCCTGAGAAGCTCATTTGGCACACTTAGGTGGAAAAACACCAAAGTCCCACAGAATTGCATGTGAAACAGGAAAAAGCCAGAATTACATGGGAAACGCAAAAAAGTCACTTTTAATAGTTTTGTCCATTACAGCTGAACTTTGTGAGAGAGCCACACCAAACCACTTCATGCATCAATTATAATGCCACTGTGAAGCTTCAAGTCCAGAATGAATTATTCTGTGGTCAAGTCTCCCCTTCTGCGAAAAAGTGTAATTTCAGTTGGAACACAGAGAACCACTCTATAATGTACAAGTCACCGCTGTGAAGCTTCCTGAGGTGGAAACTGGCACATAGGTGCTTCTGGAAGAGAATGGCAGCTTGTGTGAAAAAGCTTGTTTTCTCAGCCTGAGAAGCTCATTCGGCACACTTAGGTGGAAAAACACCAAAGTCCCACAGAATTGCATGTGAAACAAGAAAAAGCCAGAATTACATGGGAAACGCAGAAAAGTCACTTTTAATAGTTTTGTGCATTACAGCCAAACTAAGTGACAGAGCCACACAAATCCACTCTATAATGTACAAGTCGCCGCTGTGAGGCTTCCTGAGGTGGAAACTGGCACATAGGTGCTTCTGGAAGAGAATGGCAGCTTGTGTGAAAAAGCTTGTTTTCTCAGCCTGAGAAGCTCATTCGGCACACTTAGGTGGAAAAACACCAAAGTCCCACAGAATTGCATGTGAAACCAGAAAAAGCCAGAATTACATGGGAAACGCAGAAAAGTCACTTTTAATAGTTTTGTGCATTACAGCCAAACTAAGTGACAGAGCCACACCAAACCACTCTATAATGTACAAGTCGCCGCTGTGAGGCTTCCTGAGGTGGAAACTGGCACATAGCTGCTTCTGGAAGAGAATGGCAGCTTGTGTGAAAAAGCTTGTTTTCTCAGCCTGAGAAGCTCATTCAGCACACTTAGGTGGAAAAACACCAAAGTCCCACAGAATTGCATGTGAAACAACAAAAAGCCAGAATTACATGGGAAACGCAGAAAAGTCACTTTTAATAGTTTTGTGCATTACAGCCAAACTAAGTGACAGAGCCACACAAAACCACTCTATAATGTACAAGTCGCCGCTGTGAGGCTTCCTGAGGTGGAAACTGGCACATAGGTGCTTCTGGAAGAGAATGGCAGCTTGTGTGAAAAAGCTTGTTTTCTCAGCCTGAGAAGCTCATTCGGCACACTTAGGTGGAAAAACACCAAAGTCCCACAGAATTGCATTCGAAACAAGAAAAAGCCAGAATTACATGGGAAACGCAGAAAAGTCACTTTTAATAGTTTTGTGCATTACAGCCAAACTAAGTGACAAAGCCACACCAAACCACTCTATAATGTACAAGTCGCCGCTGTGAGGCTTCCTGAGGTGGAAACTGGCACATAGGTGCTTCTGGAAGAGAATGGCAGCTTGTGTGAAAAAGCTTGTTTTCTCAGCCTGAGAAGCTCATTCGGCACACTTAGGTGGAAAAACACCAAAGTCCCACAGAATTGCATGTGAAACCAGAAAAAGCCAGAATTACATGGGAAACGCAGAAAAGTCACTTTTAATAGTTTTGTGCATTACAGCCAAACTAAGTGACAGAGCCACACCAAACCACTCTATAATGTACAAGTCGCCGCTGTGAGGCTTCCTGAGGTGGAAACTGGCACATAGGTGCTTCTGGAAGAGAATGGCAGCTTGTGTGAAAAAGCTTGTTTTCTCAGCCTGAGAAGCTCATTCAGCACACATAGGTGGAAAAACACCAAAGTCCCACAGAATTGCATGTGAAACAACAAAAAGCCAGAATTACATGGGAAACGCAGAAAAGTCACTTTTAATAGTTTTGTGCATTACAGCCAAACTAAGTGACAGAGCCACACAAAACCACTCTATAATGTACAAGTCGCCGCTGTGAGGCTTCCTGAGGTGGAAACTGTCAAGATAGGTGCTTCTGGTAGAGAATGGCAGCTTGTGTGAAAAAGCTTGTTTTCTCAGCCTGAGAAGCTCATTCGGCACACTTAGGTGGAAAAACACCAAAGTCCCACAGAATTGCATGTGAAACAAGAAAAAGCCAGAATTACATGGGAAACGCAGAAAAGTCACTTTTAATAGTTTTGTGCATTACAGCCAAACTAAGTGACAGAGCCACACCAAACCACTCTATAATGTACAAGTCGCCGCTGTGAGGCTTCCTGAGGTGGAAACTGGCACATAGGTGCTTCTGGAAGAGAATGGCAGCTTGTGTGAAAAAGCTTGTTTTCTCAGCCTGAGAAGCTCATTCGGCACACTTAGGTGGAAAAACACCAAAGTCCCACAGAATTGCATGTGAAACAAGAAAAAGCCAGAATTACATGGGAAACGCAGAAAAGTCACTTTTAATAGTTTTGTGCATTACAGCCAAACTAAGTGACAGAGCCACACCAAACCACTCTATAATGTACAAGTCGCCGCTGTGAGGCTTCCTGAGGTGGAAACTGGCACATAGGTGCTTCTGGAAGAGAATGGCAGCTTGTGTGAAAAAGCTTGTTTTCTCAGCCTGAGAAGCTCATTCGGCACACTTAGGTGGAAAAACACCAAAGTCCCACAAAATTGCATGTGAAACAAGAAAAAGCCAGAATTACATGGGAAACGCAGAAAAGTCACTTTTAATAGTTTTGTGCATTACAGCCAAACTAAGTGACAGAGCCACACAAATCCACTCTATAATGTACAAGTCGCCGCTGTGAGGCTTCCTGAGGTGCAAACTGGCACATAGGTGCTTCTGGAAGAGAATGGCAGCTTGTGTGAAAAAGCTTGTTTTCTCAGCCTGAGAAGCTCATTCGGCACACTTAGGTGGAAAAACACCAAAGTCCCACAGAATTGCATGTGAAACAAGAAAAAGCCAGAATTACATGGGAAACGCAGAAAAGTCACTTTTAATAGTTTTGTGCATTACAGCCAAACTAAGTGACAGAGCCACACAAATCCACTCTATAATGTACAAGTCGCCACTGTGAGGCTTCCTGAGGTGGAAACTGACAGATAGGTGCTTCTGGAAGAGAATTGCAGCTTGTGTGAAAAAGCTTGTTTTCTCAGCCTGAGAAGCTCATTCGGCACACTTAGGTGGAAAAACACCAAAGTCCCACAGAATTGCATGTGAAACAAGAAAAAGCCAGAATTACATGGGAAACGCAGAAAAGTCACTTTTAATAGTTTTGTGCATTACAGCCAAACTAAGTGACAGAGCCACACAAATCCACTCTATAATGTACAAGTCGCCGCTGTGAGGCTTCCTGAGGTGGAAACTGGCACATAGGTGCTTCTGGAAGAGAATGGCAGCTTGTGTGAAAAAGCTTGTTTTCTCAGCCTGAGAAGCTCATTCGGCACACTTAGGTGGAAAAACACCAAAGTCCCACAGAATTGCATATGAAACAAAAAAAAGCCAGAATTACATGGGAAACGCAGAAAAGTCACTTTTAATAGTTTTGTGCATTACAGCCAAACTAAGTGACAGAGCCACACAAAACCACTCTATAATGTACAAGTCGCCGCTGTGAGGCTTCCTGAGGTGGAAACTGGCACATAGGTCCTTCTGGAAGAGAATGGCAGCTTGTGTCAAAAAGCTTGTTTTCTCAGCCTGAGAAGCTCATTTGGCACACTTAGGTGGAAAAACACCAAAGTCCCACAGAATTGCATGTGAAACAAGAAAAAGCCAAATTACAGAAAAAATTACTTTTAATAGTTTGTCCATTACAGCTGAAACTTTGCAGAAAGCCACACCAAACCACTTCATTAATCAATTTAATAATGCCACTCTGAAGCTTTGCAAGTCCAGAATTAATTATTCTGTGGTCAATCCCCCCCTCTTTTGCCAAAAAAGTGTAATTTCAGTTGCAACACAGAGAACCACTCTATAATGTACAAGTCACCGCTGTGAAGCTTCCTGAGGTGGAAACTTGCAGATAGGTGCTTCTGGAAGAGAATGGCAGCTTGTGTGAAAAAGCTTGTTTTCTCAGCCTGAGAAGCTCATTCGGCACACTTAGGTGGAAAAACACCAAAGTCCCACAGAATTGCATGTGAAACAAGAAAAAGCCAGAATTACATGGGAAACGCAGAAAAGTCACTTTTAATAGTTTTGTGCATTACAGCCAAACTAAGTGACAGAGCCACACAAATCCACTCTATAATGTACAAGTCGCCGCTGTGAGGCTTCCTGAGGTGGAAACTGGCACATAGGTGCTTCTGGAAGAGAATGGCAGCTTGTGTGAAAAAGCTTGTTTTCTCAGCCTGAGAAGCTCATTCGGCACACTTAGGTGGAAAAACACCAAAGTCCCACAGAATTGCATGTGAAACCAGAAAAAGCCAGAATTACATGGGAAACGCAGAAAAGTCACTTTTAATAGTTTTGTGCATTACAGCCAAACTAAGTGACAGAGCCACACCAAACCACTCTATAATGTACAAGTCGCCGCTGTGAGGCTTCCTGAGGTGGAAACTGGCACATAGGTGCTTCTGGAAGAGAATGGCAGCTTGTGTGAAAAAGCTTGTTTTCTCAGCCTGAGAAGCTCATTCAGCACACTTAGGTGGAAAAACACCAAAGTCCCACAGAATTGCATGTGAAACAACAAAAAGCCAGAATTACATGGGAAACGCAGAAAAGTCACTTTTAATAGTTTTGTGCATTACAGCCAAACTAAGTGACAGAGCCACACAAAACCACTCTATAATGTACAAGTCGCCGCTGTGAGGCTTCCTGAGGTGGAAACTGGCACATAGGTGCTTCTGGAAGAGAATGGCAGCTTGTGTGAAAAAGCTTGTTTTCTCAGCCTGAGAAGCTCATTCGGCACACTTAGGTGGAAAAACACCAAAGTCCCACAGAATTGCATATGAAACAAGAAAAAGCCAGAATTACATGGGAAACGCAGAAAAGTCACTTTTAATAGTTTTGTGCATTACAGCCAAACTAAGTGACAAAGCCACACCAAACCACTCTATAATGTACAAGTCGCCGCTGTGAGGCTTCCTGAGGTGGAAACTGGCACATAGGTGCTTCTGGAAGAGAATGGCAGCTTGTGTGAAAAAGCTTGTTTTCTCAGCCTGAGAAGCTCATTCGGCACACTTAGGTGGAAAAACACCAAAGTCCCACAGAATTGCATGTGAAACAAGAAAAAGCCAGAATTACATGGGAAACGCAGAAAAGTCACTTTTAATAGTTTTGTGCATTACAGCCAAACTAAGTGACAGAGCCACACCAAACCACTCTATAATGTACAAGTCGCCGCTGTGAGGCTTCCTGAGGTGGAAACTGGCACATAGGTGCTTCTGGAAGAGAATGGCAGCTTGTGTGAAAAAGCTTGTTTTCTCAGCCTGAGAAGCTCATTCAGCACACATAGGTGGAAAAACACCAAAGTCCCACAGAATTGCATGTGAAACAACAAAAAGCCAGAATTACATGGGAAACGCAGAAAAGTCACTTTTAATAGTTTTGTGCATTACAGCCAAACTAAGTGACAGAGCCACACAAACCACTCCACAAACCACTCTATAATGTACAAGTCGCCGCTGTGAGGCTTCCTGAGGTGGAAACTGTCAGATAGGTGCTTCTGGTA
Source organism: Dicentrarchus labrax (assembly GCF_905237075.1). Taxonomy (NCBI): domain Eukaryota; kingdom Metazoa; phylum Chordata; class Actinopteri; family Moronidae; genus Dicentrarchus; species Dicentrarchus labrax. The sequence goes on along the minus strand of NW_026136897.1, from coordinate 13,739 downwards.
GAGAATGGCAGCTTGTGTGAAAAAGCTTGTTTTCTCAGCCTGAGAAGCTCATTCGGCACACTTAGGTGGAAAAACACCAAAGTCCCACAGAATTGCATGTGAAACCAGAAAAAGCCAGAATTACATGGGAAACGCAGAAAAGTCACTTTTAATAGTTTTGTGCATTACAGCCAAACTAAGTGACAGAGCCACACAAAACCACTCTATAATGTACAAGTCGCCGCTGTGAGGCTTCCTGAGGTGGAAACTGGCACATAGGTGCTTCTGGAAGAGAATGGCAGCTTGTGTGAAAAAGCTTGTTTTCTCAGCCTGAGAAGCTCATTCGGCACACTTAGGTGGAAAAACACCAAAGTCCCACAGAATTGCATGTGAAACAAGAAAAAGCCAGAATTACATGGGAAACGCAGAAAAGTCACTTTTAATAGTTTTGTGCATTACAGCCAAACTAAGTGACAGAGCCACACAAAACCACTCTATAATGTACAAGTCGCCGCTGTGAGGCTTCCTGAGGTGGAAACTGGCACATAGGTGCTTCTGGAAGAGAATGGCAGCTTGTGTGAAAAAGCTTGTTTTCTCAGCCTGAGAAGCTCATTCGGCACACTTAGGTGGAAAAACACCAAAGTCCCACAAAATTGCATGTGAAACAAGAAAAAGCCAGAATTACATGGGAAACGCAGAAAAGTCACTTTTAATAGTTTTGTGCATTACAGCCAAACTAAGTGACAGAGCCACACAAATCCACTCTATAATGTACAAGTCGCCGCTGTGAGGCTTCCTGAGGTGGAAACTGGCACATAGGTGCTTCTGGAAGAGAATGGCAGCTTGTGTGAAAAAGCTTGTTTTCTCAGCCTGAGAAGCTCATTCGGCACACTTAGGTGGAAAAACACCAAAGTCCCACAGAATTGCATGTGAAACCAGAAAAAGCCAGAATTACATGGGAAACGCAGAAAAGTCACTTTTAATAGTTTTGTGCATTACAGCCAAACTAAGTGACAGAGCCACACCAAACCACTCTATAATGTACAAGTCGCCGCTGTGAGGCTTCCTGAGGTGGAAACTGGCACATAGGTGCTTCTGGAAGAGAATGGCAGCTTGTGTGAAAAAGCTTGTTTTCTCAGCCTGAGAAGCTCATTCGGCACACACTTAGGTGGAAAAACACCAAAGTCCCACAGAATTGCATGTGAAACAAGAAAAAGCCAGAATTACATGGGAAACGCAGAAAAGTCACTTTTAATAGTTTTGTGCATTACAGCCAAACTAAGTGACAGAGCCACACAAATCCACTCTATAATGTACAAGTCGCCGCTGTGAGGCTTCCTGAGGTGGAAACTGGCACATAGGTGCTTCTGGAAGAGAATGGCAGCTTGTGTGAAAAAGCTTGTTTTCTCAGCCTGAGAAGCTCATTCGGCACACTTAGGTGGAAAAACACCAAAGTCCCACAGAATTGCATGTGAAACAAGAAAAAGCCAGAATTACATGGGAAACGCAGAAAAGTCACTTTTAATAGTTTTGTGCATTACAGCCAAACTAAGTGACAGAGCCACACAAATCCACTCTATAATGTACAAGTCGCCGCTGTGAGGCTTCCTGAGGTGGAAACTGGCACATAGGTGCTTCTGGAAGAGAATGGCAGCTTGTGTGAAAAAGCTTGTTTTCTCAGCCTGAGAAGCTCATTCGGCACACTTAGGTGGAAAAACACCAAAGTCCCACAGAATTGCATGTGAAACAAGAAAAAGCCAGAATTACATGGGAAACGCAGAAAAGTCACTTTTAATAGTTTTGTGCATTACAGCCAAACTAAGTGACAGAGCCACACAAATCCACTCTATAATGTACAAGTCGCCGCTGTGAGGCTTCCTGAGGTGGAAACTGGCACATAGGTGCTTCTGGAAGAGAATGGCAGCTTGTGTGAAAAAGCTTGTTTTCTCAGCCTGAGAAGCTCATTCGGCACACTTAGGTGGAAAAACACCAAAGTCCCACAGAATTGCATGTGAAACAAGAAAAAGCCAGAATTACATGGGAAAAACCAGAAAAGTCACTTTTAATAGTTTTGTGCATTACAGCCAAACTAAGTGACAGAGCCACACAAATCCACTCTATAATGTACAAGTCGCCGCTGTGAGGCTTCCTGAGGTGGAAACTGGCACATAGGTGCTTCTGGAAGAGAATGGCAGCTTGTGTGAAAAAGCTTGTTTTCTCAGCCTGAGAAGCTCATTCGGCACACTTAGGTGGAAAAACACCAAAGTCCCACAGAATTGCATGTGAAACAAGAAAAAGCCAGAATTACATGGGAAACGCAGAAAAGTCACTTTTAATAGTTTTGTGCATTACAGCCAAACTAAGTGACAGAGCCACACAAATCCACTCTATAATGTACAAGTCGCCGCTGTGAGGCTTCCTGAGGTGGAAACTGGCACATAGGTGCTTCTGGAAGAGAATGGCAGCTTGTGTGAAAAAGCTTGTTTTCTCAGCCTGAGAAGCTCATTCGGCACACTTAGGTGGAAAAACACCAAAGTCCCACAGAATTGCATGTGAAACAAGAAAAAGCCAGAATTACATGGGAAACGCAGAAAAGTCACTTTTAATAGTTTTGTGCATTACAGCCAAACTAAGTGACAGAGCCACACAAATCCACTCTATAATGTACAAGTCGCCGCTGTGAGGCTTCCTGAGGTGCAAACTGGCACATAGGTGCTTCTGGAAGAGAATGGCAGCTTGTGTGAAAAAGCTTGTTTTCTCAGCCTGAGAAGCTCATTCGGCACACTTAGGTGGAAAAACACCAAAGTCCCACAGAATTGCATGTGAAACAAGAAAAAGCCAGAATTACATGGGAAACGCAGAAAAGTCACTTTTAATAGTTTTGTGCATTACAGCCAAACTAAGTGACAGAGCCACACAAACCACTCTATAATGTACAAGTCGCCGCTGTGAGGCTTCCTGAGGTGGAAACTGGCACATAGGTGCTTCTGGAAGAGAATGGCAGCTTGTGTGAAAAAGCTTGTTTTCTCAGCCTGAGAAGCTCATTCGGCACACTTAGGTGGAAAAACACCAAAGTCCCACAGAATTGCATGTGAAACAAAAAAAAGCCAGAATTACATGGGAAACGCAGAAAAGTCACTTTTAATAGTTTTGTGCATTACAGCCAAACTAAGTGACAGAGCCACACAAATCCACTCTATAATGTACAAGTCGCCGCTGTGAGGCTTCCTGAGGTGGAAACTGGCACATAGGTGCTTCTGGAAGAGAATGGCAGCTTGTGTGAAAAAGCTTGTTTTCTCAGCCTGAGAAGCTCATTCGGCACACTTAGGTGGAAAAACACCAAAGTCCCACAGAATTGCATGTGAAACAAGAAAAAGCCAGAATTACATGGGAAACGCAGAAAAGTCACTTTTAATAGTTTTGTCCATTACAGCCAAACTAAGTGACAGAGCCACTTCATCATCAATTTTACCAATTAACCAAATTAATTTTGACCCTCTTCTTAAAGTTGGAACACAGAAACCACTCTATAATGTACAAGTCGCCGCTGTGAGGCTTCCTGAGGTGGAAACTGGCACATAGGTGCTTCTGGAAGAGAATGGCAGCTTGTGTGAAAAAGCTTGTTTTCTCAGCCTGAGAAGCTCATTCGGCACACTTAGGTGGAAAAACACCAAAGTCCCACAGAATTGCATGTGAAACAAGAAAAAGCCAGAATTACATGGGAAACGCAGAAAAGTCACTTTTAATAGTTTTGTGCATTACAGCCAAACTAAGTGACAGAGCCACACAAATCCACTCTATAATGTACAAGTCGCCGCTGTGAGGCTTCCTGAGGTGGAAACTGGCACATAGGTGCTTCTGGAAGAGAATGGCAGCTTGTGTGAAAAAGCTTGTTTTCTCAGCCTGAGAAGCTCATTCGGCACACTTAGGTGGAAAAACACCAAAGTCCCACAGAATTGCATGTGAAACAAGAAAAAGCCAGAATTACATGGGAAACGCAGAAAAGTCACTTTTAATAGTTTTGTGCATTACAGCCAAACTAAGTGACAGAGCCACACAAATCCACTCTATAATGTACAAGTCGCCGCTGTGAGGCTTCCTGAGGTGGAAACTGGCACATAGGTGCTTCTGGAAGAGAATGGCAGCTTGTGTGAAAAAGCTTGTTTTCTCAGCCTGAGAAGCTCATTCGGCACACTTAGGTGGAAAAACACCAAAGTCCCACAGAATTGCATGTGAAACAAGAAAAAGCCAGAATTACATGGGAAACGCAGAAAAGTCACTTTTAATAGTTTTGTGCATTACAGCCAAACTAAGTGACAGAGCCACACAAATCCACTCTATAATGTACAAGTCGCCGCTGTGAGGCTTCCTGAGGTGCAAACTGGCACATAGGTGCTTCTGGAAGAGAATGGCAGCTTGTGTGAAAAAGCTTGTTTTCTCAGCCTGAGAAGCTCATTCGGCACACTTAGGTGGAAAAACACCAAAGTCCCACAGAATTGCATGTGAAACAAGAAAAAGCCAGAATTACATGGGAAACGCAGAAAAGTCACTTTTAATAGTTTTGTGCATTACAGCCAAACTAAGTGACAGAGCCACACAAATCCACTCTATAATGTACAAGTCGCCGCTGTGAGGCTTCCTGAGGTGGAAACTGGCACATAGGTGCTTCTGGAAGAGAATGGCAGCTTGTGTGAAAAAGCTTGTTTTCTCAGCCTGAGAAGCTCATTCGGCACACTTAGGTGGAAAAACACCAAAGTCCCACAGAATTGCATGTGAAACAAGAAAAAGCCAGAATTACATGGGAAACGCAGAAAAGTCACTTTTAATAGTTTTGTGCATTACAGCCAAACTAAGTGACAGAGCCACACAAATCCACTCTATAATGTACAAATCGCCGCTGTGAGGCTTCCTGAGGTGGAAACTGGCACATAGGTGCTTCTGGAAGAGAATGGCAGCTTGTGTGAAAAAGCTTGTTTTCTCAGCCTGAGAAGCTCATTCAGCACACTTAGGTGGAAAAACACCAAAGTCCCACAGAATTGCATGTGAAACAAGAAAAAGCGAGAATTACATGGGAAACGCAAAAAGTCACTTTTAATAGTTTTGTCCATTACAGCCGAACTTTGTGAGAGAGCCACACCAAACCACTTCATGCATCAATTTAATAATGCCACTCTGAAGCTTTGCAAGTCCAAATTAATTATTCTGTGGTCAAGTCTGCCCTCTTCTGTCGAAAAGTGTAATTTCAGTTGGAACACAGAGAACCACTCTATAATGTACAAGTCACCGCTGTGAAGCTTCCTGAGGTGGAAACTTGCAGATAGGTGCTTCTGGAAGAGAATGGCAGCTTGTGTGAAAAAGCTTGTTTTCTCAGCCTGAGAAGCTCATTCGGCACACTTAGGTGGAAAAACACCAAAAGTCCCACAGAATTGCATGTGAAACAAGAAAAAGCCAGAATTACATGGGAAACGCAGAAAAGTCACTTTTAATAGTTTTGTGCATTACAGCCAAACTAAGTGACAGAGCCACACAAATCCACTCTATAATGTACAAGTCGCCGCTGTGAGGCTTCCTGAGGTGGAAACTGGCACATAGGTGCTTCTGGAAGAGAATGGCAGCTTGTGTGAAAAAGCTTGTTTTCTCAGCCTGAGAAGCTCATTCGGCACACTTAGGTGGAAAAACACCAAAGTCCCACAGAATTGCATGTGAAACCAGAAAAAGCCAGAATTACATGGGAAACGCAGAAAAGTCACTTTTAATAGTTTTGTGCATTACAGCCAAACTAAGTGACAGAGCCACACCAAACCACTCTATAATGTACAAGTCGCCGCTGTGAGGCTTCCTGAGGTGGAAACTGGCACATAGGTGCTTCTGGAAGAGAATGGCAGCTTGTGTGAAAAAGCTTGTTTTCTCAGCCTGAGAAGCTCATTCAGCACACTTAGGTGGAAAAACACCAAAGTCCCACAGAATTGCATGTGAAACAACAAAAAGCCAGAATTACATGGGAAACGCAGAAAAGTCACTTTTAATAGTTTTGTGCATTACAGCCAAACTAAGTGACAGAGCCACACAAAACCACTCTATAATGTACAAGTCGCCGCTGTGAGGCTTCCTGAGGTGGAAACTGGCACATAGGTGCTTCTGGAAGAGAATGGCAGCTTGTGTGAAAAAGCTTGTTTTCTCAGCCTGAGAAGCTCATTCGGCACACTTAGGTGGAAAAACACCAAAGTCCCACAGAATTGCATTCGAAACAAGAAAAAGCCAGAATTACATGGGAAACGCAGAAAAGTCACTTTTAATAGTTTTGTGCATTACAGCCAAACTAAGTGACAAAGCCACACCAAACCACTCTATAATGTACAAGTCGCCGCTGTGAGGCTTCCTGAGGTGGAAACTGGCACATAGGTGCTTCTGGAAGAGAATGGCAGCTTGTGTGAAAAAGCTTGTTTTCTCAGCCTGAGAAGCTCATTCGGCACACTTAGGTGGAAAAACACCAAAGTCCCACAGAATTGCATGTGAAACCAGAAAAAGCCAGAATTACATGGGAAACGCAGAAAAGTCACTTTTAATAGTTTTGTGCATTACAGCCAAACTAAGTGACAGAGCCACACCAAACCACTCTATAATGTACAAGTCGCCGCTGTGAGGCTTCCTGAGGTGGAAACTGGCACATAGGTGCTTCTGGAAGAGAATGGCAGCTTGTGTGAAAAAGCTTGTTTTCTCAGCCTGAGAAGCTCATTCAGCACACATAGGTGGAAAAACACCAAAGTCCCACAGAATTGCATGTGAAACAACAAAAAGCCAGAATTACATGGGAAACGCAGAAAAGTCACTTTTAATAGTTTTGTGCATTACAGCCAAACTAAGTGACAGAGCCACACAAAACCACTCTATAATGTACAAGTCGCCGCTGTGAGGCTTCCTGAGGTGGAAACTGTAAGATAGGTGCTTCTGGTAGAGAATGGCAGCTTGTGTGAAAAAGCTTGTTTTCTCAGCCTGAGAAGCTCATTCGGCACACTTAGGTGGAAAAACACCAAAGTCCCACAGAATTGCATGTGAAACCAGAAAAAGCCAGAATTACATGGGAAACGCAGAAAAGTCACTTTTAATAGTTTTGTGCATTACAGCCAAACTAAGTGACAGAGCAACACCAAACCACTCTATAATGTACAAGTCGCCGCTGTGAGGCTTCCTGAGGTGGAAACTGGCACATAGGTGCTTCTGGAAGAGAATGGCAGCTTGTGTGAAAAAGCTTGTTTTCTCAGCCTGAGAAGCTCATTCGGCACACTTAGGTGGAAAAACACCAAAGTCCCACAGAATTGCATGTGAAACAAGAAAAAGCCAGAATTACATGGGAAACGCAGAAAAGTCACTTTTAATAGTTTTGTGCATTACAGCCAAACTAAGTGACAGAGCCACACCAAACCACTCTATAATGTACAAGTCGCCGCTGTGAGGCTTCCTGAGGTGGAAACTGGCACATAGGTGCTTCTGGAAGAGAATGGCAGCTTGTGTGAAAAAGCTTGTTTTCTCAGCCTGAGAAGCTCATTCGGCACACTTAGGTGGAAAAACACCAAAGTCCCACAGAATTGCATGTGAAACAAGAAAAAGCCAGAATTACATGGGAAACGCAGAAAAGTCACTTTTAATAGTTTTGTGCATTACAGCCAAACTAAGTGACAGAGCCACACAAAACCACTCTATAATGTACAAGTCGCCGCTGTGAGGCTTCCTGAGGTGGAAACTGTAAGATAGGTGCTTCTGGTAGAGAATGGCAGCTTGTGTGAAAAAGCTTGTTTTCTCAGCCTGAGAAGCTCATTCGGCACACTTAGGTGGAAAAACACCAAAGTCCCACAGAATTGCATGTGAAACCAGAAAAAGCCAGAATTACATGGGAAACGCAGAAAAGTCACTTTTAATAGTTTTGTGCATTACAGCCAAACTAAGTGACAGAGCAACACCAAACCACTCTATAATGTACAAGTCGCCGCTGTGAGGCTTCCTGAGGTGGAAACTGGCACATAGGTGCTTCTGGAAGAGAATGGCAGCTTGTGTGAAAAAGCTTGTTTTCTCAGCCTGAGAAGCTCATTCGGCACACATAGGTGGAAAAACACCAAAGTCCCACAGAATTGCATGTGAAACAACAAAAAGCCAGAATTACATGGGAAACGCAGAAAAGTCACTTTTAATAGTTTTGTGCATTACAGCCAAACTAAGTGACAGAGCCACACCAAACCACTCTATAATGTACAAGTCGCCGCTGTGAGGCTTCCTGAGGTGGAAACTGGCACATAGGTGCTTCTGGAAGAGAATGGCAGCTTGTGTGAAAAAGCTTGTTTTCTCAGCCTGAGAAGCTCATTCGGCACACTTAGGTGGAAAAACACCAAAGTCCCACAAAATTGCATGTGAAACAAGAAAAAGCCAGAATTACATGGGAAACGCAGAAAAGTCACTTTTAATAGTTTTGTGCATTACAGCCAAACTAAGTGACAGAGCCACACAAACCACTCTATAATGTACAAGTCGCCGCTGTGAGGCTTCCTGAGGTGGAAACTGGCACATAGGTGCTTCTGGAAGAGAATGGCAGCTTGTGTGAAAAAGCTTGTTTTCTCAGCCTGAGAAGCTCATTCGGCACACTTAGGTGGAAAAACACCAAAGTCCCACAGAATTGCATGTGAAACAAGAAAAAGCCAGAATTACATGGGAAACGCAGAAAAAGTCACTTTTAATAGTTTTGTGCATTACAGCCAAACTAAGTGACAGAGCCACACCAAACCACTCTATAATGTACAAGTCGCCGCTGTGAGGCTTCCTGAGGTGGAAACTGGCACATAGGTGCTTCTGGAAGAGAATGGCAGCTTGTGTGAAAAAGCTTGTTTTCTCAGCCTGAGAAGCTCATTCGGCACACTTAGGTGGAAAAACACCAAAGTCCCACAAAATTGCATGTGAAACAAGAAAAGCCAGAATTACATGGGAAACGCAGAAAAGTCACTTTTAATAGTTTTGTGCATTACAGCCAAACTAAGTGACAGAGCCACACAAATCCACTCTATAATGTACAAGTCGCCGCTGTGAGGCTTCCTGAGGTGGAAACTGGCACATAGGTGCTTCTGGAAGAGAATGGCAGCTTGTGTGAAAAAGCTTGTTTTCTCAGCCTGAGAAGCTCATTCGGCACACTTAGGTGGAAAAACACCAAAGTCCCACAGAATTGCATGTGAAACAAGAAAAAGCCAGAATTACATGGGAAACGCAGAAAAGTCACTTTTAATAGTTTTGTGCATTACAGCCAAACTAAGTGACAGAGCCACACAAATCCACTCTATAATGTACAAGTCGCCGCTGTGAGGCTTCCTGAGGTGGAAACTGGCAGATAGGTGCTTCTGGAAGAGAATGGCAGCTTATGTGAAAAAGCTTGTTTTTCTCAGCCTGAGAAGTTCATCTGGCACACTTAGGTGGAAAAACACCAGAGTCCCACAGAATTGCATATGAAACAAAAAAAGTCAGAATTACATGGGAAACGCAGAAAAGTCACTTTTAATAGTTTTGTGCATTACAGCCAAACTAAGTGACAGAGCCACACAAATCCACTCTATAATGTACAAGTCGCCGCTGTGAGGCTTCCTGAGGTGGAAACTGGCACATAGGTGCTTCTGGAAGAGAATGGCAGCTTGTGTGAAAAAGCTTGTTTTCTCAGCCTGAGAAGCTCATTCAGGCACACTTAGGTGGAAAAACACCAAAGTCCCACAGAATTGCATATGAAACAAAAAAAAGCCAGAATTACATGGGAAACGCAGAAAAGTCACTTTTAATAGTTTTGTGCATTACAGCCAAACTAAGTGACAGAGCCACACAAAACCACTCTATAATGTACAAGTCGCCGCTGTGAGGCTTCCTGAGGTGGAAACTGGCACATAGGTCCTTCTGGAAGAGAATGGCAGCTTGTGTCAAAAAGCTTGTTTTCTCAGCCTGAGAAGCTCATTTGGCACACTTAGGTGGAAAAACACCAAAGTCCCACAGAATTGCATGTGAAACAGGAAAAAGCCAGAATTACATGGGAAACGCAAAAAAGTCACTTTTAATAGTTTTGTCCATTACAGCTGAACTTAGTGAGAGAGCCACACCAAACCACTTCATGCATCAATTTAATAATGCCACTCTGAAGCTTTGCAAGTCCAGAATTAATTATTCTGTGGTCAAGTCTGCCCTCTTCTGTCGAAAAAGTGTAATTTCAGTTGGAACACAGAGAACCACTCTATAATGTACAAGTCACCGCTGTGAAGCTTCCTGAGGTGGAAACTTGCAGATAGGTGCTTCTGGAAGAGAATGGCAGCTTGTGTGAAAAAGCTTGTTTTCTCAGCCTGAGAAGCTCATTCGGCACACTTAGGTGGAAAAACACCAAAGTCCCACAGAATTGCATGTGAAACAAGAAAAAGCCAGAATTACATGGGAAACGCAGAAAAGTCACTTTTAATAGTTTTGTGCATTACAGCCAAACTAAGTGACAGAGCCACACAAATCCACTCTATAATGTACAAGTCGCCGCTGTGAGGCTTCCTGAGGTGGAAACTGGCACATAGGTGCTTCTGGAAGAGAATGGCAGCTTGTGTGAAAAAGCTTGTTTTCTCAGCCTGAGAAGCTCATTCGGCACACTTAGGTGGAAAAACACCAAAGTCCCACAGAATTGCATGTGAAACCAGAAAAAGCCAGAATTACATGGGAAACGCAGAAAAGTCACTTTTAATAGTTTTGTGCATTACAGCCAAACTAAGTGACAGAGCCACACCAAACCACTCTATAATGTACAAGTCGCCGCTGTGAGGCTTCCTGAGGTGGAAACTGGCACATAGCTGCTTCTGGAAGAGAATGGCAGCTTGTGTGAAAAGCTTGTTTTCTCAGCCTGAGAAGCTCATTCAGCACACTTAGGTGGAAAAACACCAAAGTCCCACAGAATTGCATGTGAAACAACAAAAAGCCAGAATTACATGGGAAACGCAGAAAAGTCACTTTTAATAGTTTTGTGCATTACAGCCAAACTAAGTGACAGAGCCACACAAAACCACTCTATAATGTACAAGTCGCCGCTGTGAGGCTTCCTGAGGGTGGAAACTGGCACATAGGTGCTTCTGGAAGAGAATGGCAGCTTGTGTGAAAAAGCTTTTTTCTCAGCCTGAGAAGCTCATTCGGCACACTTAGGTGGAAAAACACCAAAGTCCCACAGAATTGCATTCGAAACAAGAAAAGCCAGAATTACATGGGAAACGCAGAAAAGTCACTTTTAATAGTTTTGTGCATTACAGCCAAACTAAGTGACAAAGCCACACCAAACCACTCTATAATGTACAAGTCGCCGCTGTGAGGCTTCCTGAGGTGGAAACTGGCACATAGGTGCTTCTGGAAGAGAATGGCAGCTTGTGTGAAAAAGCTTGTTTTCTCAGCCTGAGAAGCTCATTCGGCACACTTAGGTGGAAAAACACCAAAGTCCCACAGAATTGCATGTGAAACAAGAAAAAGCCAGAATTACATGGGAAACGCAGAAAGTCACTTTTAATAGTTTTGTGCATTACAGCCAAACTAAGTGACAGAGCCACACCAAACCACTCTATAATGTACAAGTCGCCGCTGTGAGGCTTCCTGAGGTGGAAACTGGCACATAGGTGCTTCTGAAGAGAATGGCAGCTTGTGTGAAAAAGCTTGTTTTCTCAGCCTGAGAAGCTCATTCGGCACACTTAGGTGGAAAAACACCAAAGTCCCACAGAATTGCATGTGAAACAAGAAAAAGCCAGAATTACATGGGAAACGCAGAAAAGTCACTTTTAATAGTTTTGTGCATTACAGCCAAACTAAGTGACAGAGCCACACAAAACCACTCTATAATGTACAAGTCGCCGCTGTGAGGCTTCCTGAGGTGGAAACTGTAAGATAGGTGCTTCTGGTAGAGAATGGCAGCTTGTGTGAAAAAGCTTGTTTTCTCAGCCTGAGAAGCTCATTCGGCACACTTAGGTGGAAAAACACCAAAGTCCCACAGAATTGCATATGAAACAAGAAAAAGCCAGAATTACATGGGAAACGCAGAAAAGTCACTTTTAATAGTTTTGTGCATTACAGCCAAACTAAGTGACAGAGCAACACCAAACCACTCTATAATGTACAAGTCTCCGCTCAGAGGCTTCCTGATGTGGAAACTGGCACATAGGTGCTTCTGGAAGAGAATGGCAGCTTGTGTGAAAAAGCTTGTTTTCTCAGCCTGAGAAGCTCATTCGCACACTTAGGTGGAAAAACACCAAAGTCCCACAGATTTGCATGTGAAACAAGAAAAAGCCAGAATTACATGGGAACGCAGAAAAGTCACTTTTAATAGTTTTGTGCATTACAGCCAAACTAAGTGACAGAGCCACACCAAAACCACTCTATAATGTGCAAGTCGCCGCTGTGAGGCTTCCTGAGGTGGGAAACTGGCACATAGGTGCTTCTGGAAGAGAATGGCAGCTTGTGTGAAAAAGCTTGTTTTCTGAAGGCCTGAGAAGCTCATTCACACACTTAGGTGGAAAAACACCAAAGTCCCACAAAATTGCATGTGAAACAAGAAAAAGCCAGAATTACATGGGAACGCTGAAAAGTCACTTTTAATAGTTTTGTGCATTACAGCCAAACTAAGTGACAGAGCCACACAAATCCACTCTATAATGTACAAGTCGCCGCTGTGAGGCTTCCTGAGGTGGAAACTGGCACATAGGGGCTTCAGGAGGCGACTGGCAGCAGTGTGAAAAAGCTTGATTTCCTCAGCCTGGAGAAGCTCATTCGGCACACTTAGGTGGAAAAACACCAAAGTCCCACAGAATTGCATGTAAACCAGAAAAAGCCAGAATTACATGGGAAACGCAGAAAGTCACTTTTAATAGTTTTGTGCATTACAGCCAAACTAAGTGACAGAGCCACACCAAACCACTCTATAATGTACAAGTCGCCGCTGTGAGGCTTCCTGAGGTGGAAACTGGCACATAGGTGCTTCTGGAAGAGAATGGCAGCTAGGTGAAAAGGCTTGTTTTCTCAGCCTGAGAAGCTCATTCAGCAAACATAGGTGGAAAAACACCAAAGTCCCACAGAATTGCATGTGAAACAACAAAAAGCCAGAATTACATGGGAAACGCGAAAAGTCACTTTTAATAGTTTTGTGCATTACAGCCAAACTAAGTGACAGAGCCACACAAAACCACTGTAGAATGTGCAAGTCGCCGGCTGTGAGGCTTCCTGAGGTGGAACTGGCACATAGGTGCTTCTGGGAAGAGAATGGCAGCTTGTGTGAAAAAGCTTGTTTTCTCAGCCTGAGAAGCTCATTCGACTACTTAGGTGGAAAAACACCAAAGTCCCACAGAATTGCATGTAAACAAGAAAAGCCAGAAATTACATGGGAAACGCAGAAAAGTCACTTTTAATAGTTTTGTGCATTACAGCCAAACTAAGTGACAGAGCCACACAAAACCACTCTATAATGTACAAGTCGCCGCTGTAGGCTTCCCGAGGTGCAAACTGGCACATAGGTGCTTCTGGAAGAGAATGGCAGCTTGTGTGAAAAAGCTTGTTTTCTCAGCCTGAGAAGCCTTCGGCACACTTAGGTGGAAAAACACCAAAGTCCCACAAAATTGCAAGGGAAACAAGAAAAAGCCAGAATTACATGGGAAACGTAGAAAAGTCACTTTTAATAGTTCTGTGCATTACAGCCAAACTAAGTGACAGAGCCACACAAACCACTCTATAATGTACAA
>NW_026136896.1:0-12447 GCF_905237075.1 Dicentrarchus labrax | reverse complement strand
TTATCCTCATTCTAACAGGATCTAAATTACATTTTAAAGTTAGTTTTAGATAAGAAATGTTGCTGATGTTCCACTGACTGTAACAGGGTGAATGGTTCCTCTGTACCTCTGAGCTCTTTGGTGCATAACGCTTTTATTATATACATATACAGTACATATATATATATAGAGAGAGAGAGAGATTTTATGGAGAAAACATTTCCTCCTGATGTCCTCCGGCTGCTCAGCTTCAACTCTCTGCTGATTTACAGAGTTTCCTGACGGACAGTAAAGTAACTGCTGCTGTTAGCTAGTTAGCTTAGCCGTCAGGCTCGGCAGCTTTATGGGCCGAGCTAATGTGAGAGGCTGAGAGAGCTCAGAGGACGGAGGGCGCATGACGGAGGACGCTCAGAAGCATAAAGGACAGAGTGAATGTGGGTTGGATAAAGAGAGCTTGGTGAGCTGTTGGAGCAGTCAGTAAGAGTAGCTGCTTGCTACGTCTGCTGACCTTTAATGTTTGGCTGTTAGCAAAGATCCAGAACAAATATACAGATGTCTATATTTACCACTGAGAGTCGATTTAACATTTTCAATCAGACTTCATAGAAATAAATGTAACAGATAACCAGGTTAGGGGAAAGGGTTGCGGTGTGGTTCCCCGATAGAACATGTTTATCATATAAATGTATACGTTTCAAATCTGAAAAATGTTTTCAGCTGATCAGACAAACCTTCGGCCTCCACATGCAGACTGTACGGCAGGGACACAGTTCTGGTGTTAGTCCTCAACCCACAGGTGTAGTTCCCAGAATCCCTTTGCAGTCAGCGGGCCGAGCTGGAGGGGCGGGGCCAGACTCTGAGAGGACGTGGTTGTCTTGAACCAGGTGACCTCCAGTTGGTGGATAGTGCAGACTGCAGTGCAGTACAGAGTGACTGATTCTCCTCCTCTCATCTCTCCGTCTGCACTGGAGCTGTTTATCTTCATTCTAACAGGATCTAAAATAAAGAGTTTAAGACTTGTTAGAGCTTCAATCTCTATTTAAACTCACCCACACATTGTCTGGACTGGAGCCCAGAGACGTTCCCGCTGCTGGAGAGCAAAGAGTTTCATCTTGTGCACGCTCAAATGAACGCAGCACGCTGCAGTTAATTAACCCTGCTGCCTGTTGGCGTTTATCAAAGCTAATAAACAGTCAGATAACAGACAGACAGACAGACAGTTAATGTTATTGAGTGACGTCACACTGCGAGAGAAGTTTATCTGCTTCCGGTTCCCACAATTCCCTCTCAGGGAGTTTTCTCCTCTTTTCTGACAGATAGTCCGTTCATCCTCTCATCACAGTTGGAAACAGTGACACCCGCTTTGATACGAGGGGGAGGCGGGGCCTTACGCAGCTTCCGGCTCTGCTGTCTCTCTTCCACTCTCATTTCCTTCCTGTTTCTCTCCAGAGGTTCCTCTCACAGGCTGTCGACACTCATCTTGCATTCAGTGCTGCGGCTAAAAGAGGCTGAGCTGTTCCCCCTCTGTCTCAGGGTAGTTTCTCATCTGACTGATGTCAAAATAAACTCTCAAAGTTCTGACCGCTTTTTATTAACAGCATTGTCGTGCACTTTTACTTAGAATAGTTAGGAACATTTAACATTCACCACTTCACCACTTCACACCACACTACCAATATCATTAATATTATTGCTATTGTTGGTTTTAGTATTATCATATGATGATCTTACCAATGACTCTGACTTTTACTCCTGATCGGCCAGTACCATGTCCTCCGGTGTCATTTGCTTCCATTCTGAAGCGAAATGTTTTGTTGTCACTCTTCTGTATATCTGTGATCTGTAAAGTGCAGTTTCCCTTCTTGTCTCCCAGATATTTGTAACGAGGGTCGTTGTTTGTAGACCAACTGTCGTACACAGACGGGGTGGTGCCCTGACAAATCTCATGGTTCTGGCACCAGACGACTCTGGACGATCACTATAGGAACTTCTCTTCCATTCTCTCTAATGACAGATTTAACTGGTGTGAAGGAGCAGAGGAGGGTGACAGTGGATCCTTTAACAGCACAAACAGGATGTGGATAGTTCACAATATAACCTCCAGCACCTAAAGAACACAACACAGTGAGGACAGCTGAGTTTAAGAATAAAGGAGCTTCATTTAGAGCGAGTACTTTCATTAAAATGGACCTCGAGCACTAAAACTGAAAACAAGTCTTACCTGCCAGCATTAACATGAAGCCCCAGAGAATCTTTTGTCCCAGACTGCCATCCTTACTTTCTTAAAGACTTGATTTAACGTTTATCTTGTTTGATCGAACTCCAGCAGTGCTGATGAAGACACTGACTAAATGTCAAACTCAGAGGATGAGTCATGTCTTTGTTGTGACTGTTTGACTTCCTCCCTTTTTCTTTACCAGAAGTCTTTAACCTGTTAAACAGGCAGGGCTGTGAACAGTTTTCACAACATCTGACCACAGTGACAGCAGTTATTCAGACCATCAGGGGGACAATTAGAAATACTGTAATTTATTCTCTCTCATCGTGAACATGAAGGCAGCAATGACAGTGAGTAAGTGTGATGAAAAATCATGAATGTAACATCATTTTGCATTTTTAGTCAATATTTTGCAGAGTTGCCAACATGTTGTAGCGCTGAACGAACAAATCTCACTGTGTCTCCTGGTCCGAGGAACAGCAACAGCGGCTGAGGGATGGTGGATGGGAGCCTGAGTATAAGAAGGCAGTGTTAGCAGGGAAGATATCCAGCCTTATATAAACCCTTCTCAGTCTCGGCACAGTCTGATTATGTCCCCACAAACGCCCAAAGTCAATCACCAAAAACCAAACGTTTGCATGCAACCAAGGGCGTAGGAACCGGGGGATGGAGGGGGACGTGTCCCCTCAATATTGGAGACAGGCGCATTTGTCCCACCCAAAAACTATACCGCGGAGGAGGAAAATATTTGATTTTAAAATCTTTAACTCATTTGCTTTTATTTTGAAAGCGCCACACAGCGTCTTGTCACCGGCCCGCCAGAGTTGTGTTTGAGAGTAATATTTTGGAAAATGGCTGAGGCACGACCAAAGAAAAGACGCTCAGAGGGAATATAAGACGAGCAGCCTTCCACGCCTTTGTTCTCCACCGCCCGTGTGCTCTCTTCCCAACGTCCCTCCTGAGCGGACAGGTGTTCATAATTCCCCCTCTAATAATCAATCTACCTGCGCACTCACACAAGGAGAGAGGAGACCAGCACATACACACTCACACACACACACACACACACATAAACACACACACACACACACACACACACACACACACACACACACACACACACCCTGTGACTTACAGGAGGCAGTTTCTGTAGAAAGTGCAGGTGTGAATTGTGAATGTTGAAAAGCTAAACTGATTTCTGGCTTTAATTTGTAAAAAGTAGCTGAAGGAGTATTTTAGTTGGAAACATGGAGCTGACGGGACTGAAACACTGAAATAATCTCACAAGGTTTGAATGTCGTTTCCAACTGAAAGTATGTTTGAATACTTGGAAAAGTGTCAGAGGGATGAAGGATGCAGCATATAGTGTAATGTGGGGATGAACTACATTGTTCACTAATGGCTGAGACCTAAACTCCAGAGACCTTTAAAGTTGAATTTTTTCATTTGGTGTGGTTTAACTGAACTTTTAATGTGATGGGTCATTTTGGTCAGCTCATCCGGTCACTTCCTGTAACTGTAACCTGATGTAACTTAACAGAAAAACCGTGCTATACCGTAATCTGCTCTTTCTTCTCCTCTTACTCTCTTACCTCTCCTCCCTCGCCCACACCGGGTCATGAGCTGGCCAGGCCGCTGCCGACGCAGGATTCAACAGAGTTAACGGCTAAACCAGGACTGTTTAATTACTGTTAATGTTACTGATGTGTTTTTATTCAGGTTATGTTATTGTGTTGATCTGATTAATGCAGGTTACTGTAGTAACTGTAGTCTCTGAGACAGTGCTAAGGTGATGTTAGTTTAATGCTTCACACAGACACTGTCTTTGCATGCAACTAACTCTCTTTTAACGGCACCGTTAATCTGAGATCTCACACATATTCACCTAAATTCGGCTCTAATCCTCAGCATACACATTAGGAGAGGGAAATCAAACCCTCCTACTCCTCCGTGCTCTTTGTCTCTCACCAACGTGCACACACAAACTTTTATCTTTAGCTTATGGTGCTTTCCATTTCTCTCGTAAATCCCCCACCCGAGGTTGCTCTGACGTGAAAACGTGACATATTTGCCTGGCTTGTACCACTTATAGCGTTCCAGTTTATTTGGGCATTACGAGTCAGAAAGAACATGGAAGCCACCAGTTGTGTGACAGCAGCTGTGTTGTTATTGATTGTGGATCATTTAAACAAGCTCAATGTGAAATAATAATGTTTTTCTACAGAAACACTAACATTTCAAGTAATTCCGTTATTGCAAGTCTTATATTTCAATAATACAATTTCAACAAGTGCTGTGGCGTTTGTCTCGAGCCACCAGGGGCCACCAGGAGCCACCAGGGGCCACCAGGAGCCACCAGGGGCCTCCAGGGGCCTCCAGGAGCCACCAGGGGCCACCAGTGGCAGGCTAGTGTTATTGTTAACTACATTAGCCTATTTAGAAAACCAGCTCGAAAACAAAACTTTACATTGTATTGCAGCACAGCAACACGGTGCAATGCATAAACTGGTGACCGGACTAAAGCAGCAATGTAAACAGTGTGTAGGAGCATTTAAAATCGACATTAAAACGACCAACGTAGCACAAATACAAAGAACATACATCTCAATATGGACGCTGCCATCTTTGTTTTGCGAGTCGTACGTTCGTCCTCGTTCAGCTCGGTGAACTCTGAGGAACCCCGAGAGGGACGGCTGATATTACGACCAAAAGGGGGGGTGTCTCAGTGAAATGAGATAGCTGTGAGATTTACACTTTCCAACTCGGGCGGGGGGTTTACGAGACAAATGGAAAGCAGCATTAGTTTGTTTAACTAAGGGCCCGTCTTCACGAATACGTTTCTCTCGAATCCAGATAAATACTTTATCGTATCGGCCTTGCGTCCAGACAGATACGGCGTTTTCGGGGTGTGAAAACGGTATTTTTGGAAACGGGTCCCAGAGTGGGAAAATCCGAAAGGCGGATTGCCCCGAGTCTTCTGGACGTCGAAAACGTATTAGCCCCGCCTCTCTAGCCTTTAACCTCAGCCGCCGCCGCTAGACGCGTCATAACAACAACAACAACAATGGCGGACTACTACTACTTGTTTGTAAGCAGCTCATGCTCCATGGCTTCTCTTCCGGTTTTAGTGTGTTGGTGTGGCGGCGTCACAGCGCCACATACAGGCCTGGCATATGTACGACAGCGTTTTGGGTCAGTTTCAGTGAATCCGTGTGGACGCAGATATTTCTGGAAACGACGCCGTGTTCACGGGGATTTTTTTCGAAGCGACATCGTATTGGGTGAGGCCGCGTATTCGTGAGGACAGACCCTAAGATTGTACATTGTGTGTTTTTACTCTCTTTATTATCTCTTTAATAAATGTTTGTGTTTTTACATGCTGGCCTATTTAATTTTGCACAAGAGTGGATGATACCAACCTCTTTAATGCAGAACTCCAAAGCCTGCCACTTTAACTATTAATAGTGATTTTGGTTATAGTTATTCATTTAATTAATCTGATTTCTAAATTGGTAGTTTAGACTGAATCAATCAATTATTGGCTATCGTTTCCCTTATTTAAGGATGGTGCCTGACTAACTTTATCATTAAAGGGGAACTTCGGCAGATTTTCACCCTAGTCTTGATCACTAGAGGTCACCGAGTACTGTCGATAGGAAAAACAACGACCAGAATTGGTGCTAGCAAACTGGAGATCCTTCAGCTAATGGCCAGAGCTCCCAGTTAGTTATAATACACTTCTTGGGGGCATATCCTAAAGAGTGCCTTTTGCTCCTCTTAAAGGACAATTCCAGCGCAAAATGACCCTGGGGTTAACTACACATGTGTACCGAGTTGGTCCGGTCTCTGGGATATGTTTTCAGGCTAATCGACCGTGACCGGGTTTAGCACAAACCGCTAATTAGCTTAACGCTGGTCAACGGGGCACCGAGTAACGTGAAAAGAAATCTATTTCTATTCCACTAACAAGACTCAAAATAGCACCACACTTACACGGTAGCATAATGAGGGTCCCTACCTATAAACCGAAGCATTGAGAACTTTGTAAGTGTACAGACAGTTTATTAAAAAGATAGTTTAGAACAACAGCAGCGTTCACGTATACAGGCGGGCGCTATCTTGGGAAAACAGTCAGGGGTTCGGTCATTCATGCAGATCAATGATAAAGACTTACAGCTGGCGATGTGAACTAAAACAAACGTAATTTGCTCAATATATCAGAAATAATCGCACCGATGTAAAACACAACTTGTCTAGTGTACTTACTCAGTGGATAACTGTCCATCTGGTCCCTCCGGTATGACTCGCTGCCTCCAATTTATTTTCGGGACATTTGAGTACAGCTCTGTTTATCAGAGAGGGGAAATCTTCAGACTGTACAAAAACACTGCGTCTCTTGGGTGTCGCGACGCAACAGGTCCCACTCCGTGCAACACAGGCACTCCTCCTTTCTTCTGTGGCCATAGCTTCACAATGTCCGCAGGTACACCACCAGTTTCCTGAAGTATGAGGCTGTGTTGCAGCATTGACTACCGGTAGCTCTCTCTCTCTCTCTCTCTCTCTCTCTCTCTCTCTCTCCCTTTCACGGAGCTCCCACAGCTCTTCGTCTGTATATTCCGGCTCAAAAAGATAAGGACGTCCTTCTCTTATGCGCTCAGTGCTCTTCCGGCAACAACGTTTCCACGGTTAGCCGGCCCTGTGAAGTGGCTCTGTAGTCATCCCTCCTAAAAATGTTTGCTGCAAATGCGGTGATCATTTCGCATTGGTACTGTATGGGAGTTTGCACATCCAGCTGAAGAGCAACTAGCCACCACTAGTATCCATGGTCATGGAAAGGAGATGATGAAAGTGTAGGCACTTGTAGCTTCTGATCCTGTTGCCACCATTTGGAAAGGCACAAAGCGAACCAGGAAGTCAAATCGGAGAGTAGTGTGTAAAAACATGGACATTGTTGAGGGGGAAATAAACTTTTTTTTCGTCGCGAAGGCATTATCTCCGTGATCGATTATTCTGGGCTTTCGGTGAAGCGAGCGGTGGAAAACAGGTGAGGCGACAGTTCTGTTTGTACGGTTTCTGCACAACTTAGGAGTTGAAAAGGCATGTTGTTGTCACGTAAGGGCCCTGAGCATGTTGCACAGACATTTTAACTGCATTTTGTGTCTGTTAAGAGGGGCAAAAGGCACTCTTTAGGATATGCCCCCAAGAAGTGTATTATAACTAACTGGGAGCTCTGGCCATTAGCTGCAGGATCTCCAGTTTGCTAGCACCAATTCTGGTCGTTCTTTTCCTATCGACAGTACTTGGTGACCTCTAGTGATCAAGACTATGGTAAAAATCTGCCGAAGTTCCCCTTTTAATTAAAGTCATTTTCTATTATCTTTTGATAATTACTGAATGGTACTGCGGCGGTTTTAATACCACCTACAAAATGGTGCGAGGTATATTACTGTTGGCAATTACTTTGTGTTTACTCTGGGGCTGAATATGAATAATCTTTCCGTTACAGATGTTTTGGTGTCGGATCATATGTGCATCTTGTTTGACACTGAGATTCTGTGCACACAAATTATGAAAAGAACGTTTGTATTATTAATGAGCACACAGTGGGAAGCTTCATTCCTCTCTTTAATGATACCATGACATGTGATTCAGATACACATGACCTCACAAATGTGTTTCATAAGCCCAGCTCAAATCAATGGTAAGAACAGAACCCAGGGGCCTCATGTACTAAGACTTGTGTGGATTTCCTACTAGAATGTGGCGTACACCGAAAGAGTGAAAGTTCTGTACGCACAAAAATATTCAGATGTATCAAAACGTGCGTACGCAGAATCCCACACATTTGTTTACCCATAACCACGAGAAAAGAATGCCCACGCAAGGAGGAGCATGCTCCACCCTGTCCCCTCCCCAAATACACCGATTTGAATATGCTAATTAGTATAAATAGGCCTAGATAGTGCTGTCTTTAGGAAAATGGCAAAAGCCAGGAAAATAAATTTTACGGAGTGTGAATTGGAGGTGCTGCTGACGGAGGTAGAGGCACAGGCAGTAAACTTGGTAGGGTCGGAGAACCGCACCGCAGCGGAGTTGAAAAAGAAGTGATATGAAGACATATCTGCCCATCGCCAGAGCCTTCAGGCCACAGGTGGTGGAGTCCCTGTGTTACGGTAGACTGATATACTGTACTGCTGTGTGAAAGGGTTACGGTACGTACAAGACGTGACGTCACCACGCTCCCAGTGAGCGCTAGTTATTGTTGTGTGTGAGCCATGCTGATGAGACAGCGGCACATTGGTCCGCACTTCATTGTTAACTGTTAAATAAATATGCCAAGAGGCTGAAGATAATTCGAGTGAGTTCTACTTATCCTCCATACGCAGTAGAGGACTGCGCGCTGCAGTAAATAACCCCTTAACACAAATAATCTGCAAATGATTTAAAATTGTTTAATTGCTTGATTGATTGTAAATAATAATGACTTTCGCATACAGTGCAACTGTCCCTAGAGCAATTATTAATTTCAGCTATACAATTTCAATGCATCGCCTGTGAGTGTCACCAACTGACAACTAACATAAGCAAAAAATATGTATGTACGCCAGCAATGAAGCTGCCGTGGAGGGACCGCACATTCTCACGTTCATTTCACTTTTAGTACATCCGAACGTGAACGTGAAAAATGGCGTATGCACAAATTTTGTGCGTACGCAACATTAGTACGAGGCCCCTGGACAGATGAAGGCACTTGGAAAAGGATACACAGGAGAGCAGAAAGAAAAATCAAATAAATTACAAGTGTACTGTCAGTCATTAAAGGATTCATTACAGCCTTATAATGAAAGTTAAGGAGGCTCGAGGCGAATACTTTTCACAGTTAATCTTACAAATCAGACCAATCCTCAAATTTTATTCAAGACCATTAATGACCTTGTCAATCCGCCACAATCAACCGCCACTTCCCTCATCTCCTGCAGACTGTGAACTTACTTTCTTTATCAATAAGATAAATAACATTAGAGCACATATAACTCCTCCTGCAAAATCTGTGGAGTTACCCAGCCCTTACTCAGAATTACTGAACTGTTTTATTCCCATATCACAACAGGACCTTGGCACTGTGTCACATATGGGCCCACTTGACCCTCTCTCCATTAAACTGAATGGACACCATCGTACCTCATCTGTTCAATATTATACACAGTTCTCTTTCCTCTGGATGTGTGCCTAACATTGACAGTATTATAAAGGACAGCACGTCCAGGTCTGTGAAGAGTCTTAAACCTGTATTCTATGTAAAGGTCAACAGGGGAGCTCCATTGGCTACAATATAAACAGATCCCATTCACTCTCATGGAGAAATGAGCTCAGTAAACAGTTTCCTGATGAGTTTCTGGTCTCAGTCTCTAGTTTCAGTCTTCTTCTATACAGCATGATGTTCATTTAGTAACTGATGGTCCCATTTAGAGTAAAACAGACCATAAAGCAGGGTATGCTTTAGGGGCGGGGGCTACCTTGTGATTGACAGCTCATTCTCAGTGAGTCCATCCAGCTCAACCAAACTCAGATCAAACTGTCAAACAGAGCTGATCAGATATGGACTCAACCGCCAGATTATTGAGTAAATCTATAGGAGTTCCTGTCATATCATTTAAAATCAGCATCACTGCACTGGATGCACAAGTTCAGAAAACATGTTGAATTTAATTAATTGCCTATGAGGCCATCCATGTTCTGGCTCCCGACTATATCAGAGAACTTTTAACCAGACACGCTGAATGCAGCCTCCACTTTAAGAGAACACAGTGAAACAGACAAAACACAACCAAATACATGCATTTATTTTATTAAATTACATCATGTTATAATAGGAATCAGTATGAAGATAATATTAAATATGTCAAAAAAATACAATTACAAAAGTATAAATGTATGAAATCAAACAATATGTATTTTAAGAGCTTTAAGTTCATATTAAGCCAAATATTCAGATCCAAGATAGCTGCACCATTTCCACAGATAGAAATATTATAAATGTGTTAAAGAACTGAAGCTACAATATTCTGACACTAGCTGCACACACACTGAACAGATGTTTGATGTCCTGTAAATCACATTCAGTACAGAGAGATTCCTGCTCCATAAAACAGTCCCCACTGATCAGCCTCAGAGCCGATACGTTACAGACGATAACTTCAGTCTGGCCTCGTTCCTCTGGACGTCACAGATCCTCCATAAAGGCTGGAGGCTGAAACAGGAAGCAGAGTTCAAACAGTGCGGATGAGATGAAGAAGAGAAAGAAGACGAGCAGCTGACCCCCACAGTGGATCCAAGCTGATGAAGACCAGCAGTCAGACTGTAGAAAGCTCACAGATCAGGAAGAATTGTATGAAATATCAGCAAAACTAATCTCTGATCAATATAATAATAATAATAATAATAATAATAATAATAATACTGCTCACAATTCATCCAAATCTCTGGTTTACACAAACTTCCTGCAGTTACTGAGTTAACTGTTTGGGTTTATTGTTCAGTTTATCAGCTGTTATTGTTATTGTTGAATATAATATGAAATATCCATAAAAAAAAAGTGCTCCCTTAAGGGAAAGGTTGGAACCAGAGCTCTCAGTATTACAAACCACTAGATGTCACTGTGCTGCTGAGTTTAAAGCCCTGAAGCTTCATGAGGCTTCAGTCAGAGAAGGCAGGTTCCTGTTTCTGTGACACTTTATTTACTCATACAGCTGGTTTCATCATCAGAGTATCTGTCATTCAAACAGTAACCTTAGCTTTTAGACAACGAGCTGAAAGAGAGACAGTCTGTTCTCCACCACCAGCAGCAGGGCTCAATACTCACACACCCTGCTTAAATCAATGAAGGTTAACTACAATATTTGCATCTCCTGAAGAAAACAGTGTGATTGCTACATCTGCTGCTGTAGCCGCTACCGCTGATCGCAGACAGCTTCTGAAAGAATCCCAGCAACAAGTGTTCATGATTCACATCTGAAGATACCACCCCAAAATCAGTCATCACTAAATACTGTATTTAAGAGATATCAGTCCCAAAAAACACACAAAAGAAGAAAAAGTATAATCAGAAAAATACAGACTGAAGATAACAATGACCTCTGCCCATTTTTAAAATTTACCTCTCCTTGTATCTATAGCATTAACATATGCCCTGTATTTATAGCACTGACCTCTACTGTATCCCTTCTTACCTCTGTAACTACTAAACAACCAAATAACACTGTCAAATCTTTAACTTAATTATTGATAATAACTACTGATGTGTTTAAGTTATAGTTGTTGGTAATTGGTTACCAAACATGTGGTTCTGAATAAAATCACACATTCTTGCAGCAATCACACAAATATAACTGAACATGACGTTTGACTGATGTGGTTGCTGTGACCACCTGTACTATCACCTTCTTCAGCTCTGCTGCTGCGGCTCTGGCAAACACGTCCTAAAACATAAAAACAGGCTGGGTACAATCTCAGATATGACTTTACTGAAAAAACCTAATGTTTAATAAACAGAATTCAGTTAGTAAGTGTTTGACAAAGGTTATACAATGATAGACTTTACAGAGCAGATATTTCTGCTGCAGCAGATAAATGAAATGACATTTCATTTGGACTTTAATGAAGAATGACGATGTGATGTTTAGAGATGAATCTATAAATGTTGTACTGAGTAATGGATACAGACTTTGTCAGATTTGTATTTGTAGGGGAAATGTACCTTTGATGACGATGGATGCCACTATGACAATGAGCACAGAAAGCAGAGTGAAGACAACCAGATGAACAACCAGCCATATGTCAACTGCAGCAGTATTTTGATCCTGTGAGACAGGACAGAAAGTTGTTGGACTGTAGACGTTAAAATGTGTTTTCTATGTTCAGAAACAGGAAACTGTTTAAAGAATAAAATGTGAATAGATTCCTCCCCCTTCATTAATCACATTTCACTACAGAGAAAACTGATCAGACAAACCCTTCAGCCTCCACATGCAGACTGTACGGCAGGGAGAGTGTGCCGGTCCTCAAACCAGAATGTAGTTCCCAGAATCCTTTGCAGTCAGCGGGCCGAGCTGGAGGGCGGGGCCAGACTCTGAGAGGGGCGTGGTTGTCTTTGAACCAGGTGACCTCCAGTTGGTGGATAGTGCAGACTGCAGTGCAGTACAGAGTGACTGATTCTCCTCTTCTCATCTCCTCCGTCTGCACTGGAGCTG
>NW_026136895.1:0-7388 GCF_905237075.1 Dicentrarchus labrax | reverse complement strand
ATAACCGGTTAGTTTCTGGCGTTGTCTGCGTTGTGTTTTGTTTTGA
The DNA here is from genome assembly GCF_905237075.1 of Dicentrarchus labrax. Taxonomy (NCBI): domain Eukaryota; kingdom Metazoa; phylum Chordata; class Actinopteri; family Moronidae; genus Dicentrarchus; species Dicentrarchus labrax. The sequence goes on along the minus strand of NW_026136895.1, from coordinate 7,342 downwards.
AGAGGCCCAGACCAGGATATCTTTGGAGGCGATCTCCGTTTATTCTGACAAAGGTGTAAATAACAACAATATCCTCCGGTCAATTGTTACCAACGTGAGCCCCTACACAAATTAAATGACAGAAATATGTTAGCGTACTACACAATAAGTTTAAGCTAGCAGGTAAACTTATAAGTGTAGTTTAACAGAGGCTAAAACACGGAAATTTCTGTGACCACAGTGTCGCTCACCTCTCCCAAGGAGTACAACAGCAAAAAGGGGAGAGGCAAAAGCGTGAGACACATTTATAGGGGGGACCCACAAAAGTGAACGTCGGGGTACAGACACTGAGTCTCAAACGTTCCACATATTGACTCAGGAGGCCGGAGATGTCAGGTTATAACTATTAAAACAGATTTTGTGTAATTATAATACTACATATTACTGCTGTATAATTGACTCTGTTACATTCACCCCCCTAGAATTACACAAAATTCTGGGTTGTAAAACAATCCACATTCACAAACACACTGGCCATAAAGAAAACACACACACAATAAAGTCGAATGAACCAGCAAAATGAGCTTCCTATCTAAAGGATAAGAGAATCAGAGACCTGCTTGGCGCCTAGCAAGAACTCATAATACTCAATAGACAAAGTGAGGTGCCTTATACACCACACATACTTAGGCCAAACAATGTGTGTGAATGAGACAAAAAAAAAAAAATTTTGGTTTCACACAGCAAAATGTTGTCACGACACAAAGAGAGTCCTAAGAACACAGTAGGAAGCCACTCTGACTCATACATCTCACACATGAATAACAGTACAGGAGCTTGGCTCAACCCCTAGAATGGACTCAAGTTGTGCCATGGACTCAATCAAACGACACACCGGCCTAATGACTCTGCCAAATCGTGAGGTAAGTTGGCTATCTACATTTGATTCCTGAGGTAGACTGGCAGGTGATGGTTGCGGTGGGGGAGCAGGGACAGCTGTTGGGGAATCCACAGCAGTGACAGGACCATCAGAAGCAGGGGAGGGTACCTCAGAGGGAGGTGGTGGACAGTCTGAATCAGGGGACTCATCAACGGAGGACTGCTCATGGACCCATGAGGCGGTGCGGCCATCATCCCAGTCATCAACACTCGAGAGGGAACCAGCAAGAGATGGCTCACCTGTTGCAGCTGCCGTTTCCAATCCAGATATCCCAGTCTTGTGCCAATCAGATGTAGGAGGGGCATTGGTCACGCTAGAGGCAGGCATGGACACAGGAGCAGCTTTACCATCCAAGGCTTCATCCAGGGGCAGGAAATTGACCTGGAGCAGCAGGTTCCGGTGAACAACACGTTCATTTCCCTCCTGATCCCTGATCCTGTAGATATGCAGAGCAGGTTTCGAGGCCACCACGGTGTAAACAACAGGCATCCACTTGTCAGAAAGCTTACATTTCCCCCTGACTCCTTTGTTAGCCAGCAGCACCTGGTCACCGAGAGACAGAGGCTGACCTTTGACTCGTTTGTTGTACTGGTCACACTGATGTCTCTGCTCAGCCGTGCAGTTCTTCTGAGCCAGTTCCATGGCACAGTGCAGGTCTTCCACAAGGGACTTCACGTAGGCATCATAGTCACACACAGTCACATCATGGAGTACGTTCTTGAAGAGAAGGTCAACCGGCAGCCTAGGGACCCTCCCGAACATCAAATAGAAAGGCGCAAACCCGGTGGTCTCATGAACAGTGCAGTTGTATACAAAGGTCATGGTCTGGATCATCTGCGGCCATTTCTGTTTGGAACGAAGGGGTAGCGATCTCAACATGTTGCCCAGGGTGCGGTTAAACCTCTCTGTACCTCCGTTCCCCATAGGATGATATGGCGAGGTATGGGACTTGTCAACCCCTGATAACTTCAAGAGCTCAGCAATCAGCTCACTTTCAAAGTTTGCTCCCTGGTCGGAATGGAGGCGCTGAGGGAAGCCATAAATGCAGAAAAAGCTGTCCCACAGCTTCTTGGCTACCCTCTTGGCAGTCTGGTCCTGACAGGGGAAAGCATGTGCCAGCTTCGTGAAGTGATCGGTGATCACAAGAACATCCACAGACTTGTTTTTACTGTCTTCAGCTGACCAAAAGTCCACACACACGAGTTCCAGAGGAGCGGAGGTCTTAATACTCTCCAGTGGGGCCCTTGCAGAAGGCTCAGGGGTCTTGCTGAGGACACATCTGTGGCAACTCTTCACATGATTGCGGACATCCTTCTCCATATCATACCAGAAGAAACGCTGGCGAGCCAGAGAAAGTGTGCGGGGCTGACCTTGATGACCAGCGCGATCATGAACACCAAACAATGCATCTGCCTTCAAGGTCTCAGGTACAACAAACTGAAACCTCTTCTGCCTGGTCAAGGGGTCCTTTGTGACTCTATAGAGGATGTCGTTCAGGAGTGTCAGTCTATCCCACTGCTTGAGGACTCTCAGAGTTGGCTGACTCTCATTGCAGCGTTCACGTCTGGAGGGCCTGCGTTTCCTGTCAACATAGTGAGCAACCCTTGAGATGACTGGGTCCTGTAGCTGGTGTGACTGAAGGTCAGTGAGAGACAGGGAAGGCAACACATCCTGGCCAGGAAGTTCCAAGGTGGTGAGGTGGTCAGCAAGAGAGGCTGCGCGCTGCCTAGGAGCAGAGTCCCACTCGTCCGAAGAGGACAGAAGAGAGGAGACTTCATCTTCAGACAGTGAATGTACAATGGCAGCAGAGGTAGAGGGACCTCCCACTGACTGTGGCTGGCAGGTGAGGCGGAAGGTGTCCTGCACAGATCCATCATTGACATCGCAGGCCTGGTCCAGCAGCCCAGAGTAAGGTTCACACAGCAACCGGTCCCTCAAAGGTCTCACAAAGGGGTCCCTACTGAGAGCATCCGCCACCACATTCAACCTGCCGGGAATGTGTTTGATCTCGAAGGAATATGGAGCCAGTTTAGAGACCCAGCGCTGCTCACAGGCATCAAGCTTTGGCTTGGTCAAGATGTACGTGAGAGGATTGTTGTCCGACCAGACAGTGAATCTGTGGCCCTTGAGCCAGTGGCTGAACTTGTCACAAACCGCCCACTTTAGAGCCAAGAACTCTAGCCTGTGAGCGGGATAGTTGGCTTGACTGCGACTGAGAGATTTGCTTGCAAAAGCGATGGGTCTCGCTTTCTCCTCGCCAGCAGGCACCTGGGACAGGACAGCACCCAGACCATCAAGGGAAGCATCGGTGGAGAGGATGAAAGGCCTATCGAAGTCTGGATGTGCCAGCACCACACTGTTGAGGAGTGCGCTTTTCAGATCTTCAAACGCTTTCTCACAGGCAGGGGTCCAATCCTGAGGAGTCAGTTCTCGGAAGGTGCCAGCTCTCCGCCGACCAAAAGAGCTTTTTGCACTCCTCTTCTGCCCTGCAGTCAGGGTATAGAGTGGCTTTGCGATGGAAGAGCAGCCAGGAATGAAATGTTGATAATACAACACCATCCCAAGGAAGGATTTGACCTTCCGCTGAGAAGGAGTGCAGCCGTCATCATTCATGAGGTCCCCCTTGCTGAAGGCTGAGATGACCTTCACTTTCTCCTGGTCGACTGAGACACCACTGCTGTCCACCATGTGACCAAGAAACTTCACAGACTTCCGAAGAAAGTGGCACTTCTTCTGTGCCAACTTCAGGTTGTTGGTTCTGAGACGTGAGAAGACCGTCTCCAGTCGTTTCAGGGCTTCCTCTTCAGATGGAGCAAAGACGAGTAGGTCATCCAGATAACAGAGGAGACTGGAGAAATTCAAGTCACCGAAGACACTGATCATCATCCGCATAAAGGATGCGGGACTGTTGCACAGGCCTTGGGGAAGCCTGTTGTACTCGTACAGGCCTAAGGGTGTCGTAAAGGCCGTGTACCGCCTGTCAGACTCATGGAGGGGGATGTTGTAGAACCCCGATGTGAGATCCATGGTGCTGAAAAAGGCGTTTCCACCAAGGGCGGCAAGGCAGTCGGCTTGGTGGGGCAGCGGGTGGGCATCCTTGAGGGTCTTGGCATTAAGCCAACGAAAGTCAGTGCAGATCCTCAAGTCTCCTGACTTCTTCCAGACCAGGACCAGCGGCGAAGCATATTCACTGACTGACTTACTGATGATACCTTTCAACTCCATCTCAGACAGCACCTCTCTCAGTTTATGATAGTGAGCTGGGGGGACCCGCCGATAGGGTAGCCGGAAGGGGCGATCATCAGTAAGGTGAATCCGATGTACAAACTCCTCCGCCTCCCCACAGTCCAGTTTGTCCTTGGAGAAGACATCCTGATAAGTGATCACAAGGTCAGCCAGCCGTTGTTTCCATTCACCGGACACTTCACAGCCTTCAAGGTTGATATCTGCCAATCCACAGTCCTTAAGCCGCTGAAAGGGGGCAGAGGAGGCATCTGAGTTTGAGACAGGGTCAGCTGCTTGACCAGCCTGTGGCCTACACACACCCTGGGAGATAGGAAGGTCCTCCACAGCGACACAAGGAAAGACATCTGCCACTCTTGCATTGCGGCGCAGTGTCACAGGTCTTTTAGTTGGGTTGAGGATCTTCATAGGGACCCAGCGATCACCCCACATGGGTGCCACAACCCGTCCGACGATGATGTCTCTAGGGGCGGAACGGGAAGAGGTGGGCTCCACGATGATAGTGCTCCCAGGTGACACAGGAGCACTACTCGGCAACTTCCCCCACACCAGATACTCCTGCTGTGGTGCAAGGGTGACAGCCTGACGTAGTCTAACGGTGCCAACCTTGTCAGGAAGTTCAGGACCAGACCAACGGGTGATGCAACTGAGCAACTGAAGAAACTGCTCACACTCGGGGTCTGAGGTGTCAGAGCAGATGAGCTCCCAATACTTCTCATCAGACTTCATCCTCTGTATCATGGGCCTGATAACATTGCTTCCAATGATAAGCTCGTCCCTCTGCCCTGGAACAAGGAAAGTCGGCACAATGAATTTGGATCCATAAATCTCAATGCTGAGGTCGTAGATACATCTGGGTTGTGTCGTAAGGCCACCACAGCCAACAAGGACCACCTTCTCGGGTACAGGTTGAGGACTCGGGAGAACACCAGCGGTTTTAAGCTTGGACTCTGCCTCCACGCTGAGCGTGCATGACATGCTCCCTGAATCAAGCATCCCTCTCAATGTAGACTGGCCCCCGATTGATACTGGAGCATAAAACAGGTCACTAGCTCCTTCCACTCTTTGTGACCCCACAACAATCACTGTTTTGTCATCAGGAAGATTACTACAGCAGTTCACATAGGTTGATTGCAAATCCTGTTCTTTACTGAGGGTTTCACCAGTACTGCCCATGTTACCCCTCTCACTACATGGGCGGGCTAGTTTAAATCAGCATTGGAGGGAGAAGGGGGTGGCATGGCTGGGGTACGAGAGGCCTGCGGGCACTCATGTCTTATATGACCAGGACTGAAGCAGTTGAGGCACAATCTGTAAAGTCTACAGTGAGCATGGGTTGAGTGGTCCCTGGAACCACAAACTTTACATGTAAAGGGCTCAGAACCCTGCTGGTGACGGGGCCGGCCAGTCTGACGGTGGACTGGCTGACGGTGGACTGGCTGACGGTTGACTGGACTTTGACTGGTAGCAAGGGAAGCGTTGCACAAGGACAGAACTTTGTCAAACATAGCCACGACCTGTTGAACACCAGAGCCTGTAGTTGGTGGGTCAGTGGCAGCAGGAGCTGGATCAGAGACTGCAGTAGGAGGTAGGGACAAGGAAGCAGGCTTGTGTGGGCCCGCCAACACGTTGTCTGACCGAGGGTGACTGCAGGCCAGGGTAGAAGCAGGCAGAGAAGTATGAGGGGACTGTGGCTGGCATGCTACTGAGGCAGTTTGAGACACATCAGAGTTGAAATGTTGAAAGGAGTCAGTCACAGGGCTCTGACTGTAAGCTGACAAACCCACTGCATGTCGGGACTGGGCTGCTGTCTTCCTCACAGTTCTCATGCGACTATCCAGACGCTCCTGAACCTCAGCTGCGGTCCACCGCTCAGGTGCCTTCAGTTGGAATGACATGGCAAGACTGGGGTCGGGACAGTGATTAATGAACATCATGACCACTTCAGCACTGGGGTCCTCTACAGACCTGCCTCGCCTCCGGAGGCACTCGTCAGCAGCATCGATGGACTTGTTCAGGCGAATCCAGTAGTCCATAGCACCCTCATCAGCATGGGGAATTGTGCTATAGAAGTCTTTCATGGGCAAGTTGGAGAATGACAGCTCACTAAAGTTACCTTTCAATATGTCAAAGACAGCCGTGGGTAGGTCAGTCGCACTCAGTTCAGGGCGGCTGCGGAGCGACACCTTCACCACGTCCCTAGCTTTGCCTGTTAGTCTTGACATTATCAGGTCAAACATTTCAGCATGAGTATCACATTTAACCCTATTCAGGTAACATCTCATCATGTCCTCCCATTCATGAACAGAGAATGCATCAGCATGATCACCCCTGAAGAAAGGCGGGGCCTTGGCGTCAGACTGCACAACAACCTTCAACTGTGATAAACCAGCATGACTGGATGACTGACTCGTAGGAGACTGAGGCTGGACGATACTGGGCTGGTGCATAGTGCTAAGGCTGGCTGAGATGTTATCACCAATCTGTTTAGCCAAATCAGTAATCATATCCCCAAAAGTCTCAACAGAGATGACTTGTGTAGGCTTCTGGTCTGACTGGATAATTGGCGTGGAAGTAGCAGTGGGGGCCAATGGTGGGTCAACAACTGACTGATCAACTGTGTAGTTGAGAACACTGGGGGACACAGACCTACCCCTGCCATAACACAGTGAAGAAATCGGCTGACCCCTCCCCACCCCAAAGGTGACATCCCGCCCATGACCAGCCATAGTATGCACCTTAAAAGTATCTTCCCCGGACATTACAAAGGAAGAGCAATACTGGCAGAAACAGGAGAAAAAAATAAATAAAATAAAACCTTAAACTGAAAACACACTATAAACAGCTATGTACAATTCAACAGTATGAGCCTAGCATGGCATAGTATAAACAAAGAGCATGGAAAAAAATATATGTGCATAACCACTTATATGGGATGACAGGAAAATGTTGCAACACTGATGCAAAACAATTAGGCCCACAGAATACTTGACAAATAAAAAATATTAATTAACCTGTCTTCATTAGGATCATTATGTCTTCTTATTCCATACACAGTACAGTTTATTCTTAATTTTTCCCTTCAAGACCAAAGTGTCTCTTCAATGCACTGGCTGGCCACAACAGATTAACCAGCATAAACCAAAAATAAGAAAAATCAGGAGAGAAGATGGAAAGAAA
>NW_026136894.1:0-76282 GCF_905237075.1 Dicentrarchus labrax | reverse complement strand
ACCGGCCACCGCGGGGGCGGCTGCCGGGGCACCGCGGCTCGGACAGGCCTTAATCAAATGTCCCTCTTAGCCACATCCGAATCATTTCACAGTGGATGATGTCGCAAAGAGGATGTACTCGAAATCATCGACACACGGACTCTGAAGTGATAATCAAACTAGTCAGTGCTACCTCCTCCACCCTGCACGGAGAGCCGGCTCCGGTTTTAATGCCGTGCTTCCGAGTCAGCCTGGAGAATCCGCTGCTGGACGCCATGCCGGCGCCTCAGAACGAGGAGAGAGAGAGAGAGAGAGAGAGGAACAGATGAGAGAGAGAGCAGGAGGGAGATAGAGAGAAAGAGTGAGAGGGGGGGGGGTGAGAAACAGAGGAGAGAGAGACAGCGAGAGAGACAGAGGAGAGAGCGAGAGAGACAGAGGAGAGAGAGAGAGAGGAACAGAGGAGAGAGAGAGAGAGAGAAGGAGAAGAGAGAAACAGGAGAGAGAGAGAGAGAGAGGGAGGGTTAGAGAGAGAGACGAACAGAGGAGAGAGAGAGAGAAACAGATGAGAGAGAGAGGAGAGAGAGCAGGAGGGAGAGAGAGAGAGAGAGAGAGAGAGAGAGAGAGATGTTAAGTCACTACCTTGTGTTGAAGTGTCATCCTCTGCAGTCTTATTATTCCCTTTGCTTCCTTTTGATTTTGTTGAATATGATATGAAATAAAACAACAAATTGTGACAAAATACCTCATGTTACCATCTGATGAGACAAAATGAAATAAAATAATAAAATTTTAAACTGTACCTGTTTTCTCACATGAGGACTGGGGACCGACATCACACAGCAGCGTTTGTCCTCTCTTAGCATCTGTCACGTTACACTTAAATAACTCATAATAGTTTGACTTCTGATTGAGATGAGTTGTAAATGTCACCTTTGATGAACAGACAGTATCTAATGTGTCCAACACATTCTTATCTTTTTCATCATACAGCCACTTCACTGTGTGTCCACAGCGTCCATATGTCAACACAGCGCAGATCAAGATGACTGTATCATTGTACTGTTGTTTCTCAACTGGTGAAGATGGAGATATTGTGAGAGAAAGACAACAAGAGTAAAATGAACTTCATCACTATAATCATAATTATTGTAATATTTCAGTATTTTGTTCTAACAAGACAGTTTGAGCTGAAAACATTATGATGTAAATACTCACTGTTAATAACAGACAGATCAACCTGAGAGTCTGGACCTTGTTGTTGTCCTGATATAAACTGTCTGCAGGTGTAACGACCAACATCCTTGTCTGTGACCTTCTTTATAACCAGAGAACAGTTCTCTGTAACATTCAGTCTGTCTGATATATCTTTGGAAATCCCAGTTTGACTAATCTTCCCAAGAGTAACCAGCTCTCTTGCTGTTCCCCCAGATGACCCCCAGATAATCCAAGTGGTACTGTCACATTTGTTCTGATTTTTAATCACATTTTCACAAGGCAAAGTGACTTCATCTCCAACTCTGACAGTGAAGGAAGAGTTTTGTCCAGTTACTGCTGTTGAAGATGAAAGATAATTATAAAAAAGTTACTGTCAAAGAATATGACATTTGTGTTCATAGTTACATATGAAGATAATATTAAATACATAAACAATAGCAAATGTGCCTTATACAAGAGTCCACTCAACGTAGGATGTTCAAAACACACAGCACACACAGCTGTCTCAAACATAAATTAATTAGTTGAGTTAGTTGCTTCACTAGGCCTACAATTAGTAATGTTTGTTAATGTTTCTTTTAGCCATCTGTGTATATATATCCTTACCTGTAAACAGAACCAGTATCACAAACAAAGACATTTTAATCCATCTGAACGGAACCATCTTGCTTCTCTCTCTCTCTCTCTTGTTCTCACGCTCTTAACTGTCAAAGTTTCTGACCTAATGCTTCTTATAGACAGATATAGCATTTACTTCCTGTTATTAGTAGCGTGTTACTTCCTTATAATGCATCTTTTATTAGTTTGTTGGATCTATGCTCATTGCTTTTGCTTTACACTTGTGACAATGGACATCCTGAAAAGCTGAGTAGGAGGACAGGAAGTTGAATTGGAAATGCAATTTTGAGTCTATGGCCCTAAAATACAGCTAAGGAATTAATTAATGTTGATGTTTTAACAACAAACAGACAAACAGACTCCTTTGTGAGGTGTAAAATGGTGGTGCAACCGATGACATTTTAGTGGTTTTAGAATAGTTGGTTCCTCATTGCTGCTTAGTATTCTTTTCTGAGAAATAAGGGAGGAGTGTTTTCACATGCATGTGATCACAACAGCAGCAGCAGCAGAGGTCTGGAGGTTTTACCCTAATGGTGCAGTCCTAGTGCAACCCACTCGTTTAAACGTGTGCCCGCCCTGCTCCGCTGTTTCCTTATTTAGTCTTGGTTTGGCATTTCCTGGTTGTACCAACAGCTGTTCAGAAGGTCGCTGGTACTTGATCAGCTGCCTATTTATATAGATGTATCACAAGCTTGCACAGTTTTGTGATCCATTTTGCTGGAACAGTTTAGTATCATACATACACATAGTGTGGAAGACACACAACTTTTAGCATTTTCAAATTATTCTGTAGCTTTAACATAGTTTACATATCCAGTACATGTATACGGTATATCTGTAAATAAATAAGCCTCTATTGTGATTCTTTTTCTTTTTCTTCTTTACCTTGTCTGAATCATTAATCCTTGAACTACCACCCAACAGTACATACATCATAGTACAATAAGGTGCCTGACTCCAAGTTCATTGAATGATGGGCTATCACGTTTACATAGTGGTAATAACTTACATGTACCCCTTCTGGACAAAAAGCGTTTACAGAAGGGTGAACACATGTTAAAAACAAACTGCAAGATTATAATACTAGAAAATAACAGTGAGTTAAAGAGATTAAATATTGTCCAACATTTAGATTACGTCGACATTTTATTCACAATACAGTATCAATAAAGCAAAGTTAGTGAATAGTTAAATTCAATCCATTCTTACAAAAACAACTTTGTTTTCACAGCAGAAAGCTTTTAGTTATGAAGTATAACTATAAAATGAATGCAATGATATTAAATGTAACTATATAATGTTAGATTTTGGTTAGTTGATGGTAGCATAAAGGTTGCTGTGATCAGCAGAGGCTCAAGCAGAAGAGGAGGATGCTTTCACAGTGTTGGAGGTCACCGCTTCACCACCACCCAGCACCTATAGGACACAAGTGACACAGTACCAGACATGAGTGACACACAGTGAGGCAACATGATGAAAGATAACACAATGCAGAGGAGCATCTAATATAACGCTTAATATTGCTATGTAAACAAACCGGATGCCATAGCAACACAGGCGAAGGGAGTGTGACATCACACCCTACTGAGGATAACTCCAATATATCTTTACATAGTAACAACAAATTGTTGTTTGCTCCTACTAATGTTTTAAATCTAGTATATATATATATATATATATATATATATATATATATATATATACATATATATAACCTTTAAAAGCACAAAATAACAACACTACATAAACACAGCACACCGCAACATCATAAAACGTAATAAAACACAAAGATCATCACATACAACACAACAAACATAGCTCACCATTTAACAGAGACCAGATTTAAGGGTAAAACAGAGGATGATATCTTTCATACATTCATTTTTTTATATATATATTGACTACCAACACTGTTATGACAGACAGCTTACCTGGGCTTTACAGTGGGTCTTCTAGCTGATGGAGGTGTAGGTGTCCTCACATGAGGACTGGGGACCGACATCACACAGCAGCGTTTGTCCTCTCTTAGCATCTGTCACGTTACACTTAAATAACTCATAATAGTTTGACTTCTGCTTGAGATGAGGAATTGTAAATGCCACACTGGATGCACAGGTATACTGTGATATCTCAGTGTCAATCTTATCATCATCGTCATCATACAGCCACTTCACTGTGTGTCCACAGCCTTCATATGTCAACACAGCGCAGAACCAAATGACTCTCTCATTCGTCTGATGTTCAGTCACTGGTGAAGATGGAGATATTGTAAGAGAAAGACAACAAGAGTAAAATGAACTTCATCACTATAATCATAATTATTGTAATGTTTCAGTATTTTGTTCTAACAAGAGTTTGAGCTGAAAACATTATGATGTAAATACTCACTGGTAATAACAGACAGATAAACCACAGAGTCTGGACCTTGTTGTTTTCCTGATATAAACTGTCTGCAGGTGTAACGACCAACATCCTCGACTGTGTGTATGTTGCTATTTATGTAGTTTTAGCATTTTTGGTTCCTCATTGCAGCTTAAATGTCATGGCTCTGCTCCCCTCCTGCTCCCTTTGCTCCTCCCCCCTTCCCTGTGTGTCTGAGGGTGCGGCCTCCATTCTCCTCACCTGCTGCCTGCTGTCTCACCTGCTCTCAATCATTCATCATGCCTCAGTCTTCAAGAACCCCGGTCTTCCTCCCATTCATCGCCAGATTGTTTCAGCCTATGTGGTGGTAACTCTCGTGGCTCCTCTCAGTATTGAGTTAGGCAACTTCAAGCTCTCTTGTGTTTTCCCTGTGCGTGTCCCCTTGTCTAACCGTTTCTCTCCCGTGCCCCAGGGTCCCTTGTGCAGTTTGGCTTCCTGTGTCCGCTCTCCTGTGTCTCCGGTCTCTTCCGCCATCTCACCCACCCGTTCCTGCTGTGGCCGCCCCTCATCCCCCCTGTGTGTGTGTGTGTGCGTGGAATAAAACCCCCTTTAAACCTTCCATACTGTCTGGGTGTCTGCTCCTGGGTCCAGTCCTAACACCAGCCCTGTCAGAACAATCTGGCCAGCATGGACCCAGCGGACCCAGACTCCGTCCGAAGCGCACTGGCCTACCAGGGACAACGAGTGGGCCAACACGAGAAGGTCCTCGACGGGATCGTGGCAGCCATCCAAGACCTTCGCTGTAGTGTGGCCGCCCTTGGATCCAAGCTCGATCAGGTCTCCACTCCTCCCACAGCTCCTACCACCGCCACTGAAGCAGCTACTCCCTCTGCCTCCCCAGCCATGCCGCATGCAGCCTCTCCTCCCCCCCCGCCCCGGGAACCACACGTTCCTACACCTGAACGGTATGCTGGGGATTTGGGGGCTTGTGGGCGGTTTCTGCTTCAGTGCTCACTAGTTTTCCAACAACAGCCGTTGACCTACAGTTCTAATAGCGCCCGAGTGGCTTTTGTGATTAGCTTATTGTCAGGGAAAGCAGCTCAGTGGGCAACCGCCCTGTGGGAGAAGCACTCCCTATTTGTGAAACCTTCCAGCGATTTTCTGATGAATTAAGAAAAGTTTTTGATCATCCAGTGCGAGGCAGAGAGGCAGCTAAACGCTTACTGAATCTTCGTCAGGGCTCTGGTTCAGTAGCTGAGTTCTCAGTCGAGTTTAGAGTTTTAGCGGCAGAGAGTGGTTGGGATGAAGAGGCGTTGCAGACTGTTTTCGTGCATGGGCTGTCGGAGGTTATGAAGGACGAGTTAGCGGCTAGGGATAGCGCTGCTAGCCTTGACGAGCTAATCTCACTAGCGATTAGGCTTGACAATCGTCTTCGTGAGAGACGGCGTGAGAAGTGGGGGCGCTCACAAGCCTCTCCTTTCCATGCCTTACCCAGAGCCACCATCTCAGTAGATCCCCAGTTAGCAGCCCCATGCAAACGCCCCTCGAGCCAGGTACCCCCCGAGCCCGTAGAAGAGCCTATGCAATTGGGTCGCACCCGCCTCACTCAGGCAGAACGCCAACGCCGGATGAGGTCCGGGTTATGCATTTATTGTGGCCAGCACGGTCACTTCTTGGCTGCCTGCCCCCAGCTGCCAAAGAAAGAAACGGAGAATGGTGTTGCTCCTGTGAGCCAAGTCCCCGCTTCCTCCTCTGCCCCTCTTAGTCGCTTGCAATTAAAAGCGTCCCTTCACTGGCAGTTAAATTCCATTCCCCTCACAGCACTAGTCGACTCAGGTGCCGAGGAGAGTTTCATTGACTCGGCATTCGTGCTTCAGGCAAACATTCCCACTATCAAACTCCCTGACAACCAACCCGTTAACGCCTTAGACGGGAAACATTTAGCCAACATTACTCGGCAAACCGTTCCCCTCACACTTATCCTTTCTGGTAATCACCGTGAGGAGATTAGCTTACTGGTTATTTCATCACCCAACACTCCTGTTGTATTAGGTTACCCCTGGCTAAAACTCCACAATCCCCAATTCGACTGGTCTACTGGCTCACTCATTAGCTGGAGTGCTCACTGTCATTCACATTGTCTCCAGTCCGCTAGTGTAACACATCCCACTGTTCCCAAACCTCCCGAGCCCCCTGATCTATCTGCCGTCCCTGTAGAATACCACAACCTAGGGGAGGTTTTTAGTAAACATCGTGCCGTCTCATTACCTCCTCATAGGCCATATGATTGCGCTATAGAGCTGCTCCCTGGTTCCACTCTGCCGTCTAGTCGCCTGTATAACCTTTCCAGACCTGAGCGCGAAGCCATGGAGAAATATATAGGTGACTCACTAGCGGCAGGGCTTATTCGACCCTCTTCGTCTCCGGTAGGGGCAGGTTTCTTTTTTGTAACAAAGAAAGACCAGTCCCTCCGCCCTTGCATTGATTATCGAGGGCTTAATGACATCACCATTAAGAATAAGTACCCTCTCCCTCTCATTGACCCGGCATTTGAACCCCTTCATAAGGCTAAAGTGTTCTCAAAATTAGACCTCCGGAACGCATACCACCTAGTCAGGATCAGAGAGGGAGATGAGTGGAAGACTGCCTTTAACACCCCTTTAGGCCACTTCGAATATTTGGTGATGCCCTTTGGATTGACCAATGCGCCAGCTGTGTTCCAGGCCATGGTCAATGATGTGCTGAGAGACATGCTGAACAGGTTCCTGTTCGTCTATTTAGATGACATACTCATCTTTTCGCAGTCCCAGGAGGAACATGTTCAGCATGTCCGGCAGGTACTCCAGAGACTCCTGGAGAACAAGCTTTACGTGAAAGCCGAGAAATGCGAGTTCAATGTGACATCCGTGTCTTTTCTGGGGGTTTATTATTGAGCGGGGGGCAGGTTAAGGCTGACCCAGCCAAGATTCAGGCCGTGGCTGATTGGCCGAGACCCACCACTCGCAAACAGTTGCAGCGCTTCTTGGGGTTTGCTAACTTTTACCGCCGCTTTATTAGGAATTATAGTAAGGTAGCAGCCCCCTGACTAAGCTCACCTCGGTGAAAGCACCGTTCGCTTGGTCCCCTGAAGCAGAAACAGCCTTTCTAGCCCTGAAGGAACTGTTTACTTCTGCCCCTGTGCTGCGGCATCCTGACCCCTCCCTCGAGTTCGTGGTGGAGGTGGATGCCTCTGACACTGGCATTGGGGCAGTACTCTCCCAGCGATCCCCCAAGGACCAGAAGCTGCACCCCTGTGCCTTCCTCTCCAGACGCCTGTCCCCAGCGGAGAGGAACTATGACGTTGGGAACAGAGAGCTGCTGGCGGTGGTGGTAGCCCTTCAGGAGTGGAGGCATTGGTTGGAGGGCGCTGCTCTCCCGTTCATCGTGTGGACGGACCACAAGAACCTGGCGTACCTCCGCTCAGCCAAGAGGCTCAACTCCCGTCAGGCCCGGTGGGCTTTGTTCCTTGACCGTTTTGTTTTCACCCTCACCTACCGACCTGGGTCCCGCAATGCCAAGCCAGATGCCCTATCACGCCAAGCCGACCCCGAGACGCCGGGGACTGAACCAGAGACCATCCTCCCGGCTTCTTGTGTGGTGGCTGCAGTGAACTGGCGGATAGAGGCTCTGGTGAAGCAAGCACAACGCTCACAACCCGACCCAGGTAACGGCCCCCTAACCGACTCTTTGTTCCAGACTCAACCAGGTCCCAGGTCCTCCAGTGGGCTCACTCTTCCAGGATCTCTTGCCATCCTGGTTACCAGCGAACACTGGATTTCCTACGGCGGAAGTTTTGGTGGCCATCCATGGCGAGAGACACGAGAGCCTTTGTAGCCGCCTGTTCTGTCTGTGCCCGCGGGAAATCCTCCCACCAGCTGCCAGCTGGACAATTACACCCCTTGCCCGTTCCAAGTCGCCCCTGGTCCCATATCGCCCTGGACTTTGTTACTGGACTGCCTACCTCTGAAGGTAATGACACCATTCTCACTATTGTTGACCGTTTTTCTAAGTCTGTCCATTTCGTGCCTCTGCCCAAGCTCCCCTCGTCCCTAGAGACTGCCAAACTCCTGGTCACCCATGTGTTCCGCCTACATGGAATCCCTCAAGACCTAGTTTCAGACCGTGGTCCACAATTCGCCTCCCAGGTTTGGCGAGCCTTCTGCCAGGCCTTGGGCGCTTCTGTCAGTCTATCCTCAGGTTACCACCCACAATCCAACGGCCAGACAGAACGGGCTAACCAGCAACTGGAGGCTGCCTTGCGCTGCGTCGCCGCCCGACATCCGGTCTCCTGGTGCACATTTCTTCCGTGGATCGAATATGCTCACAACTCCCTCACCTGCGCTGCCACAGGTATGTCCCCATTCATGGCAGCTTATGGTTTTCAACCTCCATTGTTCCCATCTCAGGAAGGGGAGGTGGCGGTCCCGTCAGTACAGGACCACCTGCGCCGCTGTCGCCGGATTTGGACTGAGGCTCGTGCAGCCCTGCTACGGACAGCGGCTAGAAACCAACGCCTGGCGGACCGCCACCGACTCCCTGCCCCCGATTACACACCTGGTCAGAAGGTATGGCTGTCTTCTCGAGACCTGCCATTGCAGGTAGAGTCTCGAAAGCTGGCTCCACGATTTATTGGACCTTTTGAAGTGGACAAAATCATCAATCCTGTGGCGGTGAGGTTAAAACTCCCTCCGTCACTACATGTGCATCCTGTGTTTCACGTATCTCTCCTGAAGCCTGTCTCCTCCAGCCCTCTGTGCCCTCCGGCCGACCCCCTCCGCCCCCCGGCTCATTGACGACCACCCAGCCTACACAGTTCGCCAGATCCTGGACGTCCGACGGCGGGGCCGGGGTTTCCAGTACCTGGTGGACTGGGAAGGGTACGGGCCGGAGGAGCGTTCTTGGGTTCCCCCGGCACTTCATCCTGGATTCCTCCCTTCTTTCGGACTTCTACCGATCCCATCCTGACAAGCCCGGTAGGCCGCCAGGAGGCGTCCGTTGAGGGGGGGTACTGTCATAGCTCTGCTCCCCCTCCTGCTCCCTTTGCTCCTCCCCCTTCCCTGTGTGTCTGAGGGTGCGGCCTCCATTCTCCTCACCTGCTGCCTGCTGTCTCACCTGCTCTCAATCATTCATCATGCCTCAGTCTTCAAGAACCCCGGTCTTCCTCCCATTCATCGCCAGATTGTTTCAGCCTATGTGGTGGTAACTCTCGTGGCTCCTCTCAGTATTGAGTTAGGCAACTTCAAGCTCTCTTGTGTTTTCCCTGTGCGTGTCCCCTTGTCTAACCGTTTCTCTCCCGTGCCCCAGGGTCCCTTGTGCAGTTTGGCTTCCTGTGTCCGCTCTCCTGTGTCTCCGGTCTCTTCCGCCATCTCACCCACCCGTTCCTGCTGTGGCCGCCCCTCATCCCCCCCTGTGTGTGTGTGTGTGTGTGCGTGGAATAAAACCCCCTTTAAACCTTCCATACTGTCTGGGTGTCTGCTCCTGGGTCCAGTCCTAACACCAGCCCTGTCATTAAAATTCTATCTGAGAAATGAGTTGTAAATATGTTGATGTGCATGTGGGCACAACATACATTTTCTTGGCCTTCTCCTGCCTTAATTAGATAGTGACAGCCGAAGATAGACAGGAAAGGGGGCAGAGAGAGAGGGGACGACATGCAGCAAAGGGCCGCAGGTCGGACCCGAACCCGGGCCGCTGAAGCAACTCTGTACATGGGTAACCAGTTCTAATAACTGAGCCAACCGGGTACCCCCCAACCTACATTTCTAGCTCCACATTTGTGTTAGGGCAGTGTCTTTGGAGGGAGACCTGAAGGGACAGGATGGGATTTTTTCATTTGGATGAATGACATGTATTCTATTCTAAAACATAAGTACGTCAGTAAGTTCAAATATCTATTTCCTCCCAAATATTCAATTCAATTATACGTCTGATATGGATTTTTTCAAGAGATTCATACCTTTGTGTTTTCACTGAGCTTTGCAGCAACCAACTATGAATTTAATACAGTGAGTTTATTCTGAAACCACATTTAGTGATTGTGAAGACCTACCAAACTGTTTCTTGAAAATTCCAGACTGTGTAAACATTTGATTATTAAGGTTTAAAACTCACAATGTGTTCATCCATCTGTGTTCTGTTCCCTGAAAAGACAAAGGAGAGCTGTGTTTAGTTTCCACTGTGAAAATCCAGGTTTATCCACACGACTTGTTTCATCTGTGAATGTTCTCACCTTTAGTTTTTGTCCATATGTTGACCGCTACAACAATTGTTAGGAGTGCTGCTAAACCCACAGACACAATGAGGAACCTCCACCAGTCTGAAACGAGAATAAAAACATTGAAACATCTTTTTCATGGCCACTTTATTTTCTCCTTTGCAGTTGAGCTGCAGTTTTGAAAATGCTTCTTTTCTTTTCTTTTTTTTTTTTCTACCAAATTCAATCCAATCCCTATGTACAAGAGATTAAAAATACCAACAGTCACAGTAAGGATAATTAAAAAAATGTGCAACCATGTGCAGAATTCTTTGTGTGAATTTGTGTAGATAAATAAGTGAGCAACAACAAGGTTTGAGACTCCAATGTGTAGATAAGATAATATCTCCACCTACAGCCATGTGTTGGTCTGATAGTTATACGTCTATACTATAGAGAGAGACAGTGAGAGAGACAGTGAGAGAGAGTGAGAGAGAGAGAGTGAGAGAGAGAGGGGAGAGAGAGAAAGAGAGAGAGAGACACACTACCTTGTTGTTCCTCTTCAGTCTCCACTAAGATGCTTCCTGTTGATATGACAAGACAAAACGCAACAAATGGTGAAACAGTACCTCATGTTTACTATCTGAAGAGACTTAATGAGAAAGAATAATTACATTTTAAAAACTGAAATTATTGAAATAAAACCAACTGTACTAATTTTAAACTGTACCTGTTTTCTCACATGAGGACTGGGGACCAACATAACACAGCAGCGTTTGTCCTCTCTTATCATCCGTCATGTTACACTTACATAACTCATAATAGTTTGACTTCTGCTTGAGATGAGGAATTGTAAATGCCACACTGGATGCACAGGTATACTGTGATATCTCAGTGTCAATCTTATCATCATCGTCATCATACAGCCACTTCACTGAGTGTCCACAGCCTTCATATGTCAACACAGCGCAGAACCAAATGACTCTCTCATTCGTCTGATGTTCAGTCACTGGTGAAGATGGAGATATTGTGAGAGAAAGACAACAAGAGTAAAATGAACTTCATCACTATAATCATAATTATTGTAATGTTTCAGTATTTTGTTCTAACAAGAGTTTGAGCTGAAAACATTATGATATAAATACTGTCTGCAGGTGTAACGACCAACATCCTCGACTGTGACCTTCTTTATAACCAGAAAACAGTTCTCTGTAACACTCAGTCTGTCTGATTTATCTTTGGAAATCCCAGTTTGACTAATCTTCCCAAGAGTAACCAGCTCTCTTGCTGTTCCCCAAGAAGACTTAGTGGCAATCCAAGAGGTACTGTCACATTTGTCCTGATTTTTAATCACATTTTCACAAGGCAAAGTGACTTCATCTCCAACTCTGACAGTGAATGAGTTTTGTCCAGTTACTGCTGTTGAAGATGAAAAAATAATATAAAAAATAACTGTGAAAACAACATGACATTTGTGTTCATAGTTATACATGCAGATGATATTAAATACAACAATCAACTCAACAAACTATGTCCAAAACAAACTGCTGACATGTTTTATTTAAAGTTAGTTAAATAGGCTTCCAATTAGTAATGTTTTGTCTTGTTTCTCTTAGTCATCTGTGTGTATATATATATATATATATATATATCCTTACCTGTAAACAGAGCCAGTATCACAAATAAAGACTTTTTGATCCATTTGAATTGAACCATCTTGCTTCTATGTCTCTATCTCTTGTTCTTACGCTCTTAACTGTCAAAGTTTCTGAGCTAATGCTTCTTTAAGAAAGATTCACTTCCTGTTATGAGTAACAGGTCACTTCTTCACAATGACTTGAATCTTAGAAAGAAAAAAAAAAAAAACTTATCTCACATGAGAAATCTTCATAGTACTCAGATCTGAATCTGGGTTGTTGATAGTTTTCACTCATTTCATACTCATTGATTGATTTTGTATTATAATTTGTAGGAATGTTGTTTATGACATCCTAAAAAGACGAGACAGACGAGAGGAAGTTGAGGTAAAAAATGCGTAGTGATGTTTCACGTCACACATTCATGAAACAATATGTTGCTATTTACGTAGTTTTAGCATTTTTGGTTCCTCATTGCAGCTTAAAATTCTATCTGAGAAATGAGTTGTAAATATGTTGATGTGCATGTGGGTACAACACCGTCAGAGCTCTGGAGGTTGATCTGGAACAGTTAACAATTTATCACATGATGCTCTGACTCATGTGGAAATTTATTTTGTCCTTAAAGTTTTGGAGTCACTCAATCTGTGTTTGCTGATAGACAATAAATTATTTAACATATTTATCCTGAGCATGTAGCTCCGATGGTTTCACTCTGATTGTTTTCTTCTTTTTTAAGCATGCAGCATTTGTCTAACATACAACCAAGTTATGATAGTACAAATGCGTGTGTGTTTGGCAGACATTATTATTATTACACCTTGACTCATGTGACAAGTAATTTCTAAACTTGTCTCATGATAGATGTATATACATATATATATATATATATATATACATCTATACATCTATACATATATATGTATGTATGTATGTATGTTAAATATTGTAGTTGTAATAAACTGAAACATGCTTTAAAAAGATAAAAATACAATAATGACAGAAAGTTCACTAAGCGAAATGTATCATATTTATGTTGCAATCAGCCATATGCATGTTGGGCTATTACTTTTAAATTGTAGTACCTTAACTTAAATCTTCCCCTTCTGGACAAAAAGCTTTTTACAGCAACAAGGGAAAGAAAGGGGAACACCTGGTTGTGCTAAAAACAAAATTTCAACATTATAATACAAGAAAATAGCAATGAATTACACAAAATGAGGATTAAACATAAAATACTGTCTAACATTTGGATTTCATCGACAATTTCTCCACAAGAATCAACACAGTCAATCCATAGTCACTTTTTCAATAAACATTGACATGATTTTACGATGAAGAATTCATGTAAAATAATAACTCTATGTCTAGGTTAGTTGATGGTAGCATAGAGGCTGTTGGGGTCAGCGGAGGCTCCAGCAGACGAGGAGGGCGCCCTCACAGTGCTGTAGGTCACTGCCTCATCACCACCCAGAACCTATAGGACATAAGTGACACAGTACAACATGTGCAGAGCTCAGGACAAGAGAGGAGGACGCGGACTCTGTGTTTACATCGATAATGCTCGGTGTCCAAACGCAGTCAAAGTGGATGGACTGGAAGATGATACACTATTATCATCACTATATTGTTGCTGCTGTTTCAAATTTCCTCTGATGCAAATTCAAAAAATGCACTGCAGAATTATTATTCTGCATAGTTATGGGTGTATATGTATATAAATTACTGTATATGTAGTTTTATTTGATTTATTTTACATCTTAACCAATTCTGAGATAAATTCAATTATGTGTTATGTTCTACATGTGTAGCATGAAGGGACTATGAGCTTTAGTTTCATTGTACAACCTTATGTTGTATAATGATAAATAAAATTACCTTGATTTAAAAAAAAAAACAGTGCAATGCATGGCAACTCAGTGTAACACAACAAGGCAAACATATCACCCCAATCACAAGATTATAAGGGATTTAAAAGTAACATTTATATATTTTTTTCTTCATTCACTACCAACACTACTATGACATCTTACCCGGGCTTTACTGTTGGTCTTCTTGGTGAAGCTGATGGAGGCATAGGAAACACCATCTTCAGGATCAGCCTACGCAATGAAAACAACATCATGACTATACTCAGTAACATGTGGACTCACTCTCAAACCTTTATTCTAGTCTATCACAGTCAATATTTTATCTTCTTTTACATTAGCCAGGAGGTCCTGTTATGTGTCTTGTGTCTGTCTCAAAATGTTGTGAAAACTCTTGTTTATCACATGTATTTGGCTTTGAGCCTTCTCCTGGTTTTGATTCAAGGTTGTAACTCTCTCCCATCTCGTCAAATACTGCCGCTTGGTCCCAGATTTCAAAGTGGATTTTCTGTTTAAAACTGTGTGATTGCCCTCAACAAAGCTAAAATGTGGTCCTAACTTCAACATGTCACAAAACACAAATTTGTGTAATCATTTTGATGATTTATTTCAGTTGTAGGTTGGTAATTCTGGTGTAGTTGAGTCACACTTTTCCTTCCCCTTTTTTCTTTCTTAGAGGCAGGTGAGAGTCTATTTCATGAAGTTATATTTTGGGGAACAAAGACAGATTTCAGTGAGTGTAGTGAGTGTAGTGTGTACTCTCACTGCGGCTTGACTGGTTTTTGGAGCGGTCTGAGTCACTGCAGGATCTGAAGTCAATGCCTGGGCAAACAGATGCATGTATTACACAGTATCCGTATGTGTTTCATTGTCCCAGGTAATACATGTTGTGTTGATTCTCAAAACACTTCAACTCTACTGCAGTCCAGCAGATAAATATATATTCTCTTGACAAAATGCAATCAAATAATAAATAAATAAATACTGTGAACTCTGATGGTATTTTGTAGGCCGAAACTTACACTCAGAAGGTATGGTTCTGGTTGTATATGACTGCATTATAGGTGTACTTAAAGGTGGTTCTAGGTAATGTGATTCCAATAAACACAAATTCTGCTAATATCTTTTCCTGCTCCTAATATTCAGCTTCAGCTGTATTGGACCACAGTTACACAGTGAAAACGAACTACACAGACACCAGTTTGCTCTGTAATGGTATAAATATTCTATAAGCCAGTTGATTTTAACTCACAATGTTGTCATCCATCTGTGTTTTGTTTGCTGAAAAGACAACAGTAAGACTCGACTTTAGCTTCTACAGTGAAAATGCTGGTTTATCAAAAAATCTTATCCATAGAATATATTAGTATTGTCACCTTTATATCTCCAACTCACAGCCGCAACAACAATTATCAAGAGTGCTGCTAGACCCACAGCAACAAGGATGTACCACCACCAATCTGGGATAGAAAAAAATATATAAAAACTTTTGTCTCCAGTTTTTTCCAAAATCTTTTTTATACAAAAAATGTTCGTGCTTTTCATAAACTTATGAAACAGTAATTTACTATATTTCTTACTAAATCAAATTACAAAAACTGCTCCCACTGCTTCCTCCCTGTGACTTTTGACATCCAAAACACAGAGAGATTCATAATCATTACCTTGTGAGTTTCTTGCTCTATCATTCTGTATTTTTTCCCACTGTTCTTATGGTTGTTGCTACATTTGAGTCCTTACTTGGATAAATAAAATGACAATGGCAAACTGTTTATAAAAGACCTCTTGTTGTCCATCTACAGTAACTAAATAAGAAAGAAGGGTATAATTTAAAAGCAATGCAGTTTATTTTTCATATCAGTGATATCATATGAAATGATTTTACACAGCTCACACTTTGTTTTCTCACCTGCGGACAGACGGCTGAAGGTAAACTGCAGTTCCTCTCCAGTGTAACTATCTTTCACATTACACTTCGCTAACTTGTAATTCTTTGCAGTGCCAAAGGTCACATTGGCAAAGCAGGTGCGCTGTGATGTCTTCAAGTCTTGGTTATCATTATCCACATCTTTATCCTCATTCAGCCACTTCACTGTGTATGTACATGGTCCATATGTCGACAGAGAGCAGCTTAATGTCACCTTATCAGAGTCTTTATGTTCAGTCACTGGTGAAGATGGAGATATTGTGAGAGAAAGATTAACCTTAACTTTACCACTACTATCCTAATTATTATTAATTAAGTCCAATGCATGAGTACTTTGTTCATACAAGACAGTTTGAGCTGAAAACATTATGATGTAAATACTCACTGGTAATAACAGACAAATCAACCAGAGAGTCTGGATCTTGTTGTTGTCCTGATATAAACTGCCTGCAGACGTAACGACCAACATCCTCGACTGTGACCTTCTTTATAACCAGAAAACAGTTCGCTGTAACACTCAGTCTGTCTGATTTAGCCATGGCATCTTTGTGAATCTGCCCATTTTCAAACAGTGTTACTGTGTTTCTGGAACCACTGAAGATCCATGTTGTACTGACACAGCTATGGTGATCATTTATCACATTTTCACAAGGCAAAGTGACGTCATCTCCAGCTCTGACAATCAACGAGTCTGAACTTTGTCCAGTTACTGCTGCTGAGAAGATAAGAGAGAAATAAAGTAAATTATGTTCACTGTTAATGTGAGGAGGATTTTAGGTACGACAGATGCTTCAAAATGTGTCATCCGTACACGACTCTGTTAAAATCACTATAATAAAAACAAACAGCAGCCTTGGCTGAGCTGAATTAGTTGCATTACTAAAATAAAGTTTTGCAATGTTTCTGTTGCTATATGTATGTTACAACATACGGCAAACTACAACTGCCCTCTCTTCTTTTCTGTCTCTTGTTCTCATGATCTTCAGTCTAGAGTCTCTACTACTACTTCTACCATGACTATTAGTGTTTCATATTATCTACTTCCTGTTCTCAATTAAGTGTCCCCTGTTCATGGTGATGTCAGGGTTTTTACCTCTCCTGTAATTTATTGATTTTTGAACTGATGTTGACAGAGCATAGTATCAGCTTCTCATCTCTTAAAAAATGTTTGCAGTTACTGTATATCATGAGCCAAAAACCTAGTTAACATTTCTACAACAAGCTGGTGCTCAAATATACAGTATGTACGCATGTGTAAGATTAAATACATAGGAAGTCAGAGGTGGTTGGAGTTGCAGGTGGCTCTTTCCACCCATTAACCGCTGAAACCACAATGCACTTTCTCTCCTCTCCACTGCCACGAGTACTTTGTGTTTATAATGATCTCTTAATGTAATGCTTCTGAAATGTGCTGGATTTTGAATGATTTCTTTAAATACAGTTAGTCTGTGACTCACTGATTCCTCATTGTAGCTTTGTCGTAAGAGTGGGAAGTTTTTCAGTGAGAATGTGGTTAACAACAGTAGCAGAGCTCTGGAGGTTTTACCCTCTAATGACGATCAGAAAAGCATCAAAATGAGTCAAGGCTCACAGGAACAGATAGACAACGTAAGAAAAAAAGGCACCCATTGGAGTGTCCATCTTTTA
Organism: Dicentrarchus labrax; assembly: GCF_905237075.1. Taxonomy (NCBI): domain Eukaryota; kingdom Metazoa; phylum Chordata; class Actinopteri; family Moronidae; genus Dicentrarchus; species Dicentrarchus labrax. The sequence goes on along the minus strand of NW_026136894.1, from coordinate 58,798 downwards.
CTTTTATCTCTACAAATATCACTGTTAAAAAAAACACTTTTGCAAAAGTATGTTACAAGTTTGTGTCTGTACCTGTAATCTGAAGCACTGGTGTCAGTAAAAAAGATATTTTAATCCATCCGAATTCAGCCATCATGCTTCTCTATCTCTTTCCCTCACTTTCTCTTTTTCCTGCTGTGAAGTTAAGGTCACCTTCTGCACCTCAGCATTGACTGGTTTGTACAGCAACAGACGAAAAAAGAGCGTCAAAATGAGGAAGTGAGACCCAGTCACAGGAAGTAGATCACTTATTTCCATTTGGTTGATTAACACAACTCTCATGGGTGATAAATAAGGTGTGCACAAAGCCACTTCATCTCATCTTTATTTTTAGTTCAAATTAAACACCTTACCATTACATGATACAGACAAAGTATATACAAAGTAAATATAAAAAACTATGAACATATGTATATAAAGTTTTTTATGGGACGAGACCAAAAATATTTAAATAAACTAAAATGCATACAAAATACAACAATGATAGCAACAAAAGATACAGAAGGGAGACAACACACATACAAAAATGCAGTATAAGTTGGATGACTGTAGTTTAGTATTTAGGGCAGAAAACTGATGCAAAAGTTGAGTTTTGAGTTTATTTTTAAAAGTGTTTCACAAAATAAAAGTGACAAAACCCATCACAGAGCTCAATAAAGTTTACAAGAGATAAGTGGTATGAATGTCAGGTTCTTACTTTCTACTTGCTACTTGTAAACCTACTACACCCCCTTCTGGACAGAAAAGCCCAGTCCTAAAAATGATCATAAAAATAATTGTAACAGAAATTTTTTTTAACATGTTCATGTGAAAACTGAAATGCAAAACTACAATATTATCATTGTAACAACCTGCCAAGCCAAGTTATGCTCAAAAACATAAATATATTTTAAACACTGTAGGATTTTGACTGCATGTACAATCTTATAATACAACACAGTATGAGTGAAAAAACAAACTTAAATAGGTGTGATGATATGAGCTGTAACTATACTGTGGTCTCTTATTTGTTTGGTTTGTTGACGGTGGCGTAGAGGTTGCTGGGATCAGCAGAGGCTTCAGCAGAGGCTTCAGTAGAAGGGGAGGAAGCATCTTTCACGGTGGCGTAGGTCACTGCTTCATCATCACCTTTATCGCAAACCTTTAAAATAAAAGAGAAACAGCACAACACATAAATTATACAACAGGACATGACACAACATAATTCAGCACATTGTAATCCAACACAACGGTAAAGCAGAGCAAAGCAGCACCCCGACACTGAAAAACAAACGAACACAACAAATGATGCAATGAAATACAACAAAACATATAGAAACACACCATAACCGAAATGTATGAGCTCAAAACACCCAAACAGTGTTTCGCCTGTTCTAGACAAACCAAACACTGGCTCTAGATAGATTTGTGGCCACCATACTTTCTCCTACATGCATGGAAGGTGAGTGGTATTCAGTTTGTTGCAATCTGCAACTTCACCACTAAATCCTACAGATTGGTCCTGTAAAGAATATAGAGATTCCCTGTCTTTTCCTCTAGTGCCACCATGAGGTGAACATTTGTGGTTTTGAAAAGTGAAAAGTCTTAACAATTATAAGATGAATTAACATTATGTGTGCAATTTCAGTCCCCCCCCCCCCATGATTTTTTGCCATGGCCCTTTAACTTTTTGTGCCAAATTCTGTTCAAAATATCAGTTTCTCCAATACCAAGACCAAATACTTGTAAAACTACATTACCATCATCCTTAGCTGTATTTTGTGTTTAGTGCTAAGATGCTGAGATACTGTGGCTAAGATTAGCATCAGCACTATCAGATACTAGCGTTATCAGTGGTGAGAATGTTAGCATCGTGGATGTGGTTAGCATGCTGCATGACGCATTTAACTCAAAAACCACCTCTGTGCAGCCTCAAAGAGGCACTGACATGGTTGCTGAATCTTAGTCTTGTTTCTTCACTGCCAACCAATCAGAGAGCTTACCCGGGCTTTACTGTTGGTCGTCCTATAGCTGATGGAGGCGTAAGAAACACCATCTTCAGGATCCAGCTGCACAGAGAACACAACATGTGTTACTGACTGCGGGCATTCTAGTGTAGTTGCATGATTAACTTCTCTTTTTCTCTGTTGCACAAGGAAGTTTGAAAAAAAATTGAATTTGTATTGGGCGTAGTGTGTGATCTCACCATTTGCTGGCTGGTTTCTGGAGTCGCTGCAGGGTTTAAGCTCAGTCCCTGTGAAAACACAGTCACAGTCACAGTCATAGTCATAGTCATAGTCATAGTTTTCCATTGTTCTTCCCCTGTTCGTTTTTTCCCTAAATACATTCTGAATCTGAAATATTTTCAACATTTTTTACCCTGGCCAGCTGCAACTGAGCAGTGTCAATGCAATATAATAAACATTTGATTATTGAGGTTTACAACTCACTTTGTTTTCATCCATCTGTGTTCTGTCACCTAAAAAGACAAAGAGAGTCGACTTTAGTTTCCACTGTGAAAATCCAGGGTTAATCCAAATGTCTTTTCACGGTTGATCTCACCTTTGGTTTTCTTCCATCTGATGACAGCCACACAGATTATTAAAAGTGTGGCTAAACCCACAGCCACAATGATGAACCGCCACCAGTCTGGAAGGAGAATAAAAACATAAAGACATAAAAAAAAAAACATAACATAAAGACACAAACGTAAAACCTTAAGTTGACAAAAATCTTCAAAATCTTTATGAAACACAACTGCTTATTTTTTCACCCAAATCATTCATATTTTAGACACCATAAGGACAGTGTGTGTGTGTGTGTGTGTGTGTGTGTGTGTGTGTGTGTGTGTGAGAGAGAGAGAGAGAGAGAGAGAGAGAGAGAGAGAGAGAGAGAGAGAGATGTTAAGTCACTACCTTGTGTTGAAGTGTCATCCTCTGCAGTCTTATTATTCCCTTTGCTTCCTTTTGATTTTGTTGAATATGATGTGAAATAAAACACAACAAATTGTGACAAAATACCTCATGTTACCATCTGATGAGACAAAATGAAATAAAATAATTCAATTTTAAACTGTACCTGTTCTCTCACATGAGGACTGGGAACCGACATCACACAGCAGCGTTTGTCCTCTCTTATTATCTGTCACGTTACACTTAAATAACTCATAATAGTTTGACTTCTGATTGAGATGAGTTGTTAATGTCACCTTTGATGAACAGACAGTATCTAATGTGTCCAACACATTCTTATCTTTTTCATCATACAGCCACTTCACTGTGTGTCCACAGCGTCCATATGTCAACACAGCGCAGAGCAAGATGACTGTATCATTGTACTGTTGTTTCTCAACTGGTGAAGATGGAGATATTGTGAGAGAAAGACAACAAGAATAAAATGAACTTCATCACTATAATCATAATTATTGTAATGTTTCAGTATTTTGGTCTAACAAGACAGTTTGAGCTGAAAACATTATGATGTAAATACTCACTGTTAATAACAGACAGATAAACCAGAGAGTCTGGACCTTGTTGTTGTTCTGATATAAACTGTCTGCAGCTGTAACGACCAACATCCTTGTCTGTGACCTTCTTTATAACCAGAGAACAGTTCGCTGTAACACTCAGTCTGTCTGATATATCTTTGGAAATCCCAGTTTGACTAATCTTCCCAAGAGTAACCAGCTCTCTTGCTGTTCCCCCAGATGGCTGACTGCCAATCCAAGAGGTACTGTCACATTTGTCCTGATTTTTAATCACATTTTCACAAGGCAAAGTGACTTCATCTCCAACTCTGACAGTGAAGGAGGAGTTTTGTCCAGTTACTGCTGTTGAAGATGAGAGATAATTCTACAAAATTAACTGTACGAAGAGTATGACATTAATGTTCATTGTTATGCATGCAGATGATATTAAATACAACAAACAATAGCATATGTCCCTTAAACAAGAATCCATGGCCATCTCACTTAAATTAATCTTAGTTACTTAAATACTATTAGTCTTAGTTTGTCTATGTGGATGTGTATCCTTACCTGTAAACAGAAGCACCAGTATCACAAATAAAGACATTTTAATCCATTTGAATTGAACCATCTTGCTTCTCGTTATCTCTTGTTCTCACGCCCTCAACTGTCAAAGTCTCTGAACGAATGCTTCTTTAAGACAGATACAGCATTTACTTCCTGTTATGAGTGTTACTTCCCTATAATTGATCTTTTTTACATCTGTTGAATCAGCTCGTCAGTTTTTAGCTCCACAGATAATGTGGAGGGAGTCTCCGGCACTGACTAATGACACCTCCTTCAGTCAGAGTTGAACATCAGGTCAAAATGAGAACCTCAGACACGAGGAATCTTCATCGTACCAGTTGAGATCTGTATCTGGGTTGTTGGCATGACGATGAACTCACACACCACCCAAAACCACAACACACACTTCCTCTCTATCTAAAACATACATCCTGTTAATAATCACATCCTATATTAATATTATACATAGTTTTTAGCATGTCTCACTGTGCACAGGGGTAGTACTTGCAGTTTAAGAACTAATATGAGCTGATTTGAGTTTTAGAGTAAAGGTGAACAGACAGAGACAGCAGATTTAACAGGATTTGTTTGCATTATATCTGCAGCAACGACGCTTATGACGCACTGAATGACGAGGAAGAGGACAGGAAGTTTAGTTGGAACTGTGCGACCACAGGACTAAAATACACCTGAGTGAAAAAAAAAGAAGATAATGTTTGACACCACACGTAAACACAAAAGTGAGTCAACCCACCCACCAGAACCTGACGTCTGAGGCTCATGGTGCAATATAGATGGGGTAAAATAATCATACTGTAATGGTTTTAGAATAGTTTCTTCCTCATTTGTAATAATACTTACGTATTATATCTGAGGAAAGAGTGGGAAGTAATCTGACCGTGCTCTGTTTGTTATAGTGATGGGTCGGTCGCGAACGATCCGGCTCTAAGAGCTGGCTCTTTGAAGTGAACGACGGGAGCCGGCTCCTGATTGGGTTAAAGCCACGTGATTGGTCAAGATGTGTGGCGGCATCTGTGTATCTACACTGAGCAGGAGGGGGAGGGAGGGGTTACAGACACACACGGCACAGTGAGCACGTGAACCGGTGGGAGGGAGATGTGAGAGCGAGAGACCTTGGCGCTACATAGACAGAGACTAAACACTGGAAAGGGCGAGGAAAATGAGTGACAGGAAACGTAGTAAAGTTTGGACACATTTTAATGTGATAGTTCAAAGGCAGAGTGTAGATTGTGCAAAGTTAAACATTTCATATCAAGCAGCTTTTTGTCTAATTAAGATGGGTCTTTGTTTTTGTGTTTTATGATTTATTTTTGTAGCACTCTGTTCCATGTTGAGTATATTAATTAATCCATATAAATACTAAACATTTAATATAATGCATGTATTTACATTAGATATTAATTTTACACATAATTTGGTAATAAATTAATTTAAGCAAAAAAAAATATGAGGAGCCACTTGGGAGCCGAAAGAGCCGGCTCTTTTTAGTGAGCCGAGCCAAAGGAGCCGGTTCTCTAAAAAGAGCCGGAATTCCCATCACTAGTTTGTTACACAGACCCATATGGGGAGCTTTTTGTAAAAGGCCAGGCACTTGGCAGGTGATTGTATGAACCATCTGTCTATCACTGTCTGTCAGGGGCGACCTTCAACCAATCAGATCAGTCAGCGCCGGTCGGCCCTGTACGCACACTACGCAAGTTGCGCAAGGCCCCGCACATTACGCAAGGGACCCGCCTCCTCCTCCTGTCTGTCACTACGGATGACAGCGTGTACAACTTCAGTGAGAGGATGAACGGAACCACCAGTCATGAAAAGAGAGAGACTTTGTGCAGGACAAAAGTGAGAGTGAGATACAACTAGAAACAGTGTCTATAAAGTAAAGAGAGGAAAAAGATAAAGAGAGGAGGCGGCGAGGAGAGACAGAGAGGAGAGGAGGAGTCGAGACTCCAGAATGTAGAGGATGTCATACTTTTTTTATTTTTATTTTAATCATGACCAATAAAGCTGCCCTTTCATCAAAAAATGTAATCTCAGTTTGCTGCTCTACTGTATATAAAAATATTTGTTATTTGTTTTGTGTTCTTTACTTTCAGGGAATGTACTGCACCAAACTCCCTTTAAGAAATATGACATTTTAACTATTCCTTACGTGTCCGTAACAACACGGAAGTCTAGAAACACGAGCTGAAGTGTATCATATGTCCACAGTCTGACTGTCAATGCGGCTGCAATATAATAATCCACAAAGAAAAAGTTAAGACGATTCTGTCGCCTCAACTCGCTACAGTCTCTGTTGTCAGTGGGAGGTGACTGCGGCAATAAGAGGCGGATCATTTTAATAATCATTATTTCTCACTAAAATAAGTGCCGGCTGGTGGATTAAATATATGCCGAATTAAACACAGACTCATAACATTGTTCATTCACCGTCTATTATTATGAGAGTGTCCGTATTTTAGCGTTACCATAGTAACCTGTTTAGTAGTAGTATTTCTATTCGTTTCCATCATCCAGGTAAGACAGAATTGGTTGCTCAGCCCTGTATCTTTGCTGCTTCATTACTGTCTTCTTTCCAGCAGTTTTCCTCCACCTTCCCATACTCCTCCTGCATTTAATTTGAATTCAGCATGTTTGTTCTCACGCATATGACCGTATTCAGTTGTTTTTTAAGGGTGTCTATACATATGTTGCAATACAAAAACATGACAGTATGCAGTGCATCACAATATGAACTTAACCTTCTCAGTTTAGTGTCTGTTCAGTGTTCATAGTGCACAGTCCATGATACCAATGTTAATGACTCGTTTTCCTTTAAAGAGAATGGGATTTAATGTGAGCACTAGCTTTTGACTTTAAAATAATTCATTTTTATTTTTGTTTAATGGGATGAAATTTGGGGTAAGTGTATAATTATAGTAAGACATTCATCTGTTTTTATATTTTTTTATATTTTCATATTGGCGTCATGGACGTTTTTTTCAACTTTGGGGGAGACATACAGGAAATTAAGCAATGAGACTTATCCATGGATTCATTCATTGTAGTCCAGCCCTCTCCTCCTACCTCCCACTCCAGTCCATCCCCACCATCCAACCACTATTAAATGTTTTATAAATCATAAACTTGTACGTTCCACCATCCATCCAGCACCACCAGGTAAATCAAGAAGCCTCACTGGTGATTAGACACCCTCCTGCAGCATGTTTCGATCATGTTAAAATAAAAATTACACAGAATAAAATGCAGTAAAATAAAATGCATCCTTTACAGGTTTTCCAAAACATAAATGAAACACACGTTCAGGAGCTCATCCTGGGAGGAACGTGGTGTTGCTGTCCATGGTGCTGAAGTGGATGATGAATTCATCTTCAGCCACTTGATTTATTTAACTGTTAGCAAGCCATGTTATATATATTTAGATATAAAACATGAATGACACAACACAGTTAGAATAGTCACAAATAGCACCTTCCTAAAATGCTGCTCTGTTTATGAAAAACAGCATTCTGTTACTTATGTTTATTGATTTAGTTGTTGTTAGGGCTTTATGATCAAGCACACATTGCTGAATGTTTCCATCCATCAGCATCACTGTCACCACATTAGAGGCATCACGAGTTGGAAAAAACATTGTGGATAGTTTCAGTCCATTCAACTGTTTAATGCAACTCTCAAGGATGATGTTATTTATTTTATTAACTTGACAGGACATAGAAAAAAAAACTGAACACAGATATAAATGTTCCAAAAATTACAACGGATACACGGAACATTGAAAAAATATATAGATACAGTAGCATTCAAAACATAACCTGATAGCAGTACATTCACATTTTATGTTTTGAATAGGCACAGCAAACAGAGCAGACATATACATGATATTACTTTTACTATTTGCATACTACTTGCCCTATCACTCGCTGCCCCCTTCTGGACAAAAAGCTTTTTCCAACAATACACCCTGGAATCATCATACAAATATTAAATATTCATATTAATTTAATAAGGTTTGGGAGTTTTAGTTCTTCTGTAACAGAACAGTTATTTTTACCCAAACAATGGTCTTTGCTGGGCTACATGATATCAGCCCGATTATAGGATCAATGCCGCATCTGGCAGAAAGTTATTTTACCATGTGTACAGAGATGTGGACCAATAGGAGCAAAGAGCGCTCTTCAACTGTAAACATGGTGAAGTGAAAGAGGAAGGATATCGGTGTGGCAAGGTGGAACTGTGAAACAGATGAAAGGCTACAAGTATTTTTTTTTCCTCATTTAGGCTTTTTTGAAACACAAGACAACCAGTATAACACACACTGTCTCGGACTCCATTGTTTGTTTACATTCTTCTTCCTGGTATTCTTTTTTTCTAGATTTCTAATCATTGAGGATTTTAGGGATTTCTAAAGTTTTAGAGATCTGTTCATCTGATTGGTGAAGATTCCAATATTCAATATTGCCAAAGCTGGCAATAGTTTCCCAGGTACTGCGGTATCTTATTTGTTTGGTTAGTTGATGGCGGCGTAGAGGTTGCTGGGATCATCAGAGACTCCAGCAGAAGAAGAGGAAGCTTTCACAGTGCTGTACGTCACTGTATCTTCACCATCATCATCATTTTTAACCTGTACCTGAGAAAGCAAAACAGCACCACACATATAGTAAATACACAACATTGATGAACAACATAACCTGACAAGAGTTCTTAAAGTCCCAATTGTGTTGCCATCTAACCAGATTTTTTTCAGTCTAGCTATGAACATGTTCACATACTGTAAGGCATGTTGTTTGCGGCATATGAAAATAAGTTAAATGCATTATAAAAGCAACACCAAATGCAGGAAGATGCAATATCACTGCCTCATCATTAGAGCATGACGAGATCTGACTATAATCATGTTACATTAAATTCTTATGTTGCTTAGATGTATTCCTATTGTGTGTATGACAATTTGTGTCTCATTCTTTCAGCTAAAATCCAGGTAGTGGGAAACAGAAATATATAAAATAATGTATAAATAATAAATATATATAAAACAACATAATTCAAAGTGGAAAGTATCAGTCTCTGTTGTAGGATGATATCAGTATACAAAAGCTCTTCTATGGGAGAGACAGGGCACTCTTGCCCTCCTACGAGACTCTCTCACGGTCCACACTGAACTCCACAGGACCTTCAAAGAATGGTTATATCATTTTCGTAGAGAACTGATTGGTCATTAGCAACTGCTTTTAATCTGTTATCTTTAGCATCAGTTACCATACGGATGTACCCTGGTAAGAAGAGAACCATCGTCATAACCCTGAAAACCCAGGGTTAAACCTGAAGTTACCTCTTAAATCCTGCTTCGTATTACAGGCCTCAGGTGAATGTAAGACCAATATGCACTCTCTTTAGCTCTGCCTTTGGGCTCTACCTACTCTTGAGGGGACTATCTGGCTCTTTAGCAGCTAAATGCTCCACTTTATGAACCAGCTACTCTCTGTCTGCAAATTGTACAGAGGATTTTTAGTGTTTTTTCTCAGAAAACTCCGGCCTATTGCTGTCACAAGAGTGTAAACCAAAACAGTAAAGTTGCAACCAGGCCTTTAAACAGTGAAACTCAATATAAAGCTCCATAAAGCCGAGGGCAGCTGCAATAGCAAATGCTGACTGGGTGTAACTGGGCTCAGCAGCCTCTGCAGAGACAAAGAGGCCTGAGACGCATTGACGGAGGAAGTTAAGAAATAGAAAAGGAGAGTGACTGAGCAAGAAGCAACCGGACATGGGTTTTTGGCCATAAGTAATGTAATCATAACACATGTACATCTATTGCTGTCCATTTACAACAGTGGTATTGCAACAGGGGGCGCCAAATACCAAATCTAACATAAGGTTGTTTTAAAAATAAAAATTAATGGTTCTATCTTGTGTTACTTAAAATTTTCTTTTTCTGTATTCAGTAACATCACCAGTTCTACAATTCAGACAACTTACCCGGCCTTTACTCTTCTTGGTGTAACTGACGGAGGCGTAGGAAACACCATCTTCAGGATCAGCCTACACAGAGAAGACAACATCATGGCTGCTCAGTAACATGTGGATTATATACTGTCTCACTCATAACCACTTGATATTTCTCTCTTTTTTGTTTCTCATGGTTGTTTGAATGCTGTCTGTTTGAACTTCTGCACATTAACTTACTGGTCACACTCATGACTTCCTGCTTGACACTATTTTTACAAATGCTAAAAATTCAAGTGTGTCACTTTCCTTCCCCTTTCCTTTCTCATGCAGAAATAAATGAAAGAGTGTCACTGTGTGTCTTATACAGTTGCTTTAGAGAGTGTAACTTTGTACTGGGTGTAATGTGGGACCTCACCGTGTCCTGACTGGTTTCTGGAGCAGACTCAGTCGCCACAGGTTTTAATCTCTGCCCCTGGACAAACACAGTTCACATTTCATTAACAAAAATAAAAAGTGTGCTTTTATAGAAGGTGTTAAATGCTGTAACTGTTTCTTGTTAAACAACAGCCAGGTGCATGAAGCTCTTGGAGTCTTGTTATCACTGCACTGAACTCTGGTGTCGGATGGAGGGATAAACTGTTGTTCATCAAGAAGTAGGTATGTATGGATTAAAAGATAAGGCATGTTAGTAAGTAAGCTTTAAGTGGTGATAGGCGTATTTTTGAACGTTAGATGGAGCTGAGCTAGCTTCCCCCTGCTTCCAGTCTTTATACTAAGCTAAACACCTCCTGGCCCGGCTCCATACTTATTGCCCAGCACCAAACCACTCATCTAACTCTCCATGTCATGTTATTATTTGGTATTTTTTTTAACTTAAACGTGTATTTATCAAAACATCAAACTATTCCTTTAACAGATATTCTTCCACTTCCACTCAAAGACTTCCTTGACCTTCAGTAGATCACAGTCAGTATTGATTATTCTCTTTCAGCTACAGAGGCACACTACAGGGTTATGAACTACCCCTTTGCTCCGTAAAGTCAAAATTGTACCATTTGATTATCCCGTTTTATACTCACGGTGTTTTCATCCATCTGTGTTTTGTTGCCTGTAAAGACAGAAGAGAATCTACTTTAGCTTCCACAGTGAAAATTCAGCTTTTTCAAAATATCTTGTCTAGTTTCACCTGTGGTCCCTCTCACCTTTAGTTCTCTTACATCTGATGGCCGTCATGATGATTACTACGAGTGCAATTAAACCTACAGGCACAATGATGTACAACCACCAACCTGCAAAGTAAATGAAAACATTTGAGGTGTAGTTTGCTCTAGTAAAATATATTTAGCCAAAAGAGAAGAGAAATTACTCTTATAATGGAATATCTCCACCTACAAACAAGTGTTGGTCTGACATTCATACTTTTGGCTTCAAACGCTGAGAGAAAGACTGAAAGACAGAGATATTCTTGAAAGAGAAACTACCTATTGAGTTGGTGCTTGTTTGGTTGATGTTCCCAGTTATCCTTAATGTTGTTGTTGCGGTTGTTGCTGTTGTTGCATCCTCTTAAAAACAAAAACAATAACAACAAACTGTACGGTGAGAAGAAAAATGACCATCTGCAATAGCTAAATGGAAAGGATTTAAATGTGTCAAATATACAAGTGTACTTCGTGATTCACCTGGTTTCTTTGGTGACTGAAGGCTGAAAGTAAACTGCTGCTCTGGTTGAACAAAAAGATCAGTCACTTCACACTTAAGATGCTCTGACTTCAGGTTAAGATCATAAGTAGGGAATGTCACAGTAACTGAGATCTTAGGCTGTGATGTGCCCTTGTCTTCATTATCGTTATCCAGATCTTCACCCTGATACAGCCACTTCACTCTGTGTTCACCCCCTCTGTCAGTCGACACAGAGCAGCTTAATGTCACCTTATCAGAGTCCTTATGTTCAGTCACTGGTGAAGATGGAGATATTGTGAGAGAAAGACAACAAGAGTAAAATAAACTTCATCACTATAATCATAATTATTGTAATGTTTCAGTATTTTGTTCTAACAAGACAGTTTGAGCTGAAAACATTATGATGTAAATACTCACTGGTAATAACAGACAGATGAACGTGAGAGTCTGGACCTTGTTGTTGTCCTGATATAAACTGTCTGCAGGTATATTGACCAACATCCTCAACTGTGACATTCTTTATAACCAGAGAACAGTTCGCTGTAACACTCAGTCTGTCTGATTTAGAGTTGGTGTTTTCACCAATCTGTCCACGGTCAATCAGAAGTATTGACATTGTGTTTCCTGAACCAACAAAGAGCCACGAAGTACGCTGACATTTGTCCTGATAATCTCTCACATTGTCACAAGGTAAAGTGACTTCATCTCCAACTCTGCCAACAATACGGGGGGAGAGTTGTTCAGCCACTGCTGTTGAAAAGATGAGAGAAAAATAAGCTGAAATATAAATATGGCTTTTATGGTGACACAGCTTAAGTTTACAAATGTTTCTGGTCCTTTGTTTCCAAATTTCATAAAATTCAACATGTTGAAAAACTAATCACAGACTATCATAATTCATTAGTTAAATAATAGTTGCAGTAGCAGTAGTAATACTATTAAATGTTTTCAAATGCTTCTGGTTATTTGCATCCTTACCTGGAAGCAGTAGCACCATCATCAGAAATAAAGACGTTTTAATCCATCTGAACTCAAACATCGTGCTTCTCTGTCTTTTTCTGAACTGATATTTGAACATCTTCTTCCTGTGACAAGTAATGTATTACTTCCTCACTGTGACCGTCTTCTTTTTCTCTCTTTTGTAAGACGCTGTAGGCGGAGCACTAGCAACTTTTCAGCTTTTCATTTCCTTGAACTCCTGAATTTGAACCACCACAGATTCAATTTAATAAAATATAAACTTATCTCACCGCAGAAACCTTCATAGACTGATAACTGAATCTTGCTTGTTGGATGTGAGGGTGAGAGTCTCAACTGAACAACTAACCAAAACCACAACACACTTCCGTTCCACTGTGGTATTTCAGTTCTAACATTTTTTTCAGTTTTTAATCATGATTTATTTCATATTCCGGTGAATAACAGCTTGAATCTTTGATTAGAGAGAATAACCCAGGAGGGAACAGCAGGCTTTCTGACATGTTGGTCACAAGTACAGCAGACTACATAACGTATTGTGATGTCAGCTGAATTGAAAGGCTTCCTGAAATTGTTTGTATTCTGGTGATTCTTAAAACCTTTACACTCCTTTAAAAAGATTAGTGCTTTACTTCTGATTACTGTTTTGGTTCAAACACCATGGTGACAGACCTTAAGTGATGTAGAAACAACGCATTATTCATGCATTATAGGACATAACGTGAATTCATGTTGCTTCCTATTATGTGATGATCGAGTCACTATTATTTTGTTTATGTGATAAGTTAATGCTTAATGGATCATCAGTGATCATCAAGTATTAAGTCACAATTTATAGTCCAATATTAAGCTGTTTTTACCAAGAAGCAACATATTGACATTTTCATGTAACCACCAGTTTGATAAAAACATCATATTTTGATGAAAATACACAGATACACCTCTTTTTTAGAGGCTGAACAAATGCATGGGTTTCAAATGGTTTTTGATTAATTCATGTATGTAAGTAACATTAGTTAACTGATGATTCATTAAGTATTAATTAATCACATTAAAATGAAGTTAAAGTGACTTCATCATTTCACCACATGAAGCATGAATACAGTATTGAGATGCTCAGGTGATAGTACCTGCAAGGAACATCAGTTACTGAAGCAATTAAAAGTGATATTCAAAAACGTTCTATGTAAACTATATAATTACATCAATAGCGCCCTCTGGTGGCTGACTGCAGTATAGGTCATAAAGCCTGCTGCCTCCATGTAAGCAGATGGGACATGAGCCAAATATAAAAACTCAATGTTCATGTCAAATAAAATGTTCCCAAAGATGGTTTCTGTCATTTTAGGTAGTTCTTATCACACTTATGTATGTTAAAGTGTTTATTTTTCTGATCAGTTTGGTATTAATTTATTATTTAAAGGTATAAAAAAGGGATTTTACATCATGATTGACAGCTGAGCCCTGATTACAACCCAGATCAATGCTGTGCAGACTCTGGCTCTGAATGACGGCCATGTCCAGGATATTTTGGTTTCATTTTTGTACAGTGGGAGGAAGTGGAAACGTGACGACCATCCGTAATATGTCGATGATATAACCTTTAAAGAGTTGTTGATTTTAATCAACTGGTTTAGTTTTACCCTTTGGTTTGTCAACCTCTGCTTCCTTGCCATTAATTCAGCAACTTTTGCTGTCAATTGGACTTAAAATGAAACTGCATCATTGAATACAGTTCACTCAGCTGGTTTCACAATGTGGGTGCTGAGGAGAAATTAACACAATTGATCTATTCTTTTTTAGGAAATAATATCAAACACCTACCACAGCACCCCTACTACCTTTCCCATTAATGTAAATTAAACCAATATGTTACAATATGTTGAACGGCTGCTTTAAAATGGACATGGACTTCATGTAGTACACATAAAGCTCACCTAATAGTTAAAATAAATAGAAAAAAGAATGCTCTATAAAATGAGACATGAAACAGGCTCTATCATTGGGATCCCAGCTACACACATAGTGGTAACTATTCTTATATTATTATTTCTGAATGTGTCGGACATCATATGAGAAGGAGGAGATGGTCTGGTACAATTTACTTTATTAAGACAGGAATGAAAGTTATACAAAGAAATTATGATTTATCAGTCACATTAATTAGGTTTCTCCACCACGAGAAGCAGCAGATGTTTTTTCTCTGTAGACACTTATAGGTATCACTTTTTACATTTTGAATGAAAAGAGGTTTTGATGTACGATTTGTAAATGAAAAGTGGAGGACTCAACAAATTTTTTTTAAATTCTTCTTCTTATTGTTATAAAAAAGCAAAAAAAAAAAAAAAAAAAGCAAGAGTGTGTGGTGTGCCGTAGTGATCATGCATTTGTTTTGTTTTGAGATGCTGGTGCTGTAGTGAGACATCTAGTTTGAAGGTCACACTTTTAAAGCAAACTGAACAGAGGTATAAATGTGCAATTTTTTTATGTTAAACAAATTCACATGTATGGAGCCTTACAAATGTTGGATTATTACTTCAGCATTTTACATTGTATTACTAGTTTACATATTACTCTTACTCTAACAAATATATTTTTTAAATCACCTTTCCCATTCTTCTCACTTGAAGATAGAACTGATAATTGAGTCAATGTAAGTATAATACAGCTACATGGAGGAGAACAAATACCAGTACATGTAACTTTGTACTGGATGAAGTGTGTGATCTGACCATGTCTTGACTGGTTTCTGGACCAGAGTCACTGCAGTGTTTAAGCTCTGTCCCTGGACAAGCACAGACTTGTTACAGTTTTCTATTTTAGATAAGATAAGGTAATGCTGTTAGTCCCACAGTGGTGATATTTGTTTTGCTACAGCAGCGAGAATACAGCACAATAGAAGTGAAGGTAAAAAAAAGCAAGATATAATAAATAAGTAAAAGTCTGACAGCAGCAGGAAGGAAGGACCTGCAGTGTTTCCTTCACAGACTGTAGGTAAATCAGTCAGTGGAGGAGCTGCCCAGTGCTGTCAGAGTGTCCTGCATGATCCTCCTCCTCAGCTCCCTCTGCACTTCCTTCAGTTCTTCCTAATTTCCTGACCGTTAGGCACTCTTTTTGTCCTTAAAGAGAACCTTTATGTCAGGAGTAATCCAGGGTTCCTCTTCCCTTATTATCATTTAACCTTACATCTGGAGAGGAATTCAGGTAACAGGTGCGCACGGCCACAGATGACTGTAAGCTGCAACAATACCGTGGCGTGCACACCTGCAGCCAGCTACTCCCTGCAGCTGCTGTGCCAAATAACCTTTGGCTATAATTCACACAAGGCCCAAACAAAAGAACTGCTAAATGTCCGTGGTAAAATAAAGGATGGTGAATTAACTACATCAAACTTTATCAGGCACCTGAAAATGCATCCAGATAGGTGAGTCACCTGGACGGTGAGCAAACATGTATTACTCAGCATCAGCAATCTTACGTTAGCTTGCTACCAGCTTTGAGGACAACTTGATTAGATTGGTGTTGGCTTAATATTTAAAAAAAGCAGAGTGCCTGCTGGCTTTGCCATAAAAATAAAAAATTGTCAGGAAACATAATCATCCACGTTCCGTTAAACTGAGAGAAAGAACACATTAGTTATTAACATCGGATTCTTATTTAGGAAAATATGTATATATATATAGTTATAGTGAGCTGTATGTTCATGTCACAAGGCAAAATACAAATATGATCATATACCATACAACTATGCAGATATTGTATGTTAACAGATAAAGGAGTGATGGTTGCTGTGTTTTAATTCCTTGAATATAGCTATGCAGTGTTCTCATAAGGCTGGATGGCATGCAGCAGATCGTAGAAGAGACTTGAGACTTGACTTCCATCTGAGGAGTCGCACAGCACTAATCAAGAATGTTGCTAAACCCACAGCCACAATGATGAGCCTTGAAAACTTTATAAACGTTCAAAGTTTTGCAGCTAAAATGACAACACATGACATATTTTACATTATATTAAACACTGCTAAATATAATAGATTTGTTTCCAACTATAGTAGCCTATTTGAACTGACAATGATGAATTATTTTTATTTTGACATCTGAATACAGTATTTCATAAAGGACAAAAAAAAAAAGACAGCAATGTCTTCACACTTTCATATTTATCCAAATTATCATCTCATCTCATAATGGCAATGTGTCAAAAAAGAGTAGGATAATGCCACTGTGTCTTCACATCATTAACTTAAGAAGATAGAGACAAATTAAGACAACAAGAGTAAAATTAACTTCATCACTGTCATACAGTTAAACCTCGCGCTGCTGCTCGGGCGCTGTCGCATTATTAACCCTTCCACTGCTGTTCAGTTCTCCGTTGCTTTCAATCAGAACTCCATCTTTCCTGAGTCTGTGTGCAGTACAGAGGTGCTTAGCTCATGGTTTCACTCCACCTGCCAAACTGTTTTAGACACTGTGGCTCCATTAAAATCCAGGCAGCCTAAAACTAAATCTGAGCCCTGGCTAAATGATACGACTCATGCGGTCAGACGTGAGTGCCGTAGAGCTGAGCGCAAGTGGAAAAAGGACAAACTGCAGGTGTCTTTTCAAATGTTAAGGAACTGCTGGCGTCATTATCAAAAAACTGTGAAAGATGCTAAAAGAAAACATTTCTCAGATATTATCCTGTCAAACTGTCACAAGCCTCGTGTTTTGTTTAACACTATTGACTCACTTCTGAATGCCCCACAGACTACCTGTATAGAGGCGTCCCCCCGCTGTGTGTGAAAACTTCCTTCACTTTTTTATTGATAAGGTCACTTCAATTAGGGCTCAAATCTCACCTTCAGCTTATGACCCCTCAATCTCTGTCCCCTGCTCTGCTGTCTTTGACCATTTTGAGCCTGTGACTTTTTCCTTTTTACAGGAGGTTGTTGGTCATTTGAAGCCCTCAGGTTCTCCAAATGATGCTGTCCCCCCTCGACTATTTAAGGAGGTTTTCCCCACTGTAGGACCATCTGTTATTGCAGTCATAAATAGCAGTCTGACCTCAGGTGTGGTCCCTGAAAATTTTAAACATGCAGTAGTACAACCTCTGATTAAAAAACCTGCTCTAGATCCTGCAGTTCTTGCTAATTTCAGGCCTATCTCCAAACTGCCTTTCCTTTCAAAAATCCTGGAGAAGATTGTGCACAGTCAATTAATGGCCTTTCTGGAAGAACATAATATTCTAGAGGTTTTCCAATCCGGTTTTAAAACCGTGCACAGCACAGAATCAGCTCTCTTAAGAGTTTTTAATGATATCTTTTTAGCTACTGACTCTGGTGACTGTGTTATCCTTGTGCTTTTAGATTTAACTGCTGCATTTGACACAGTGGATCATGAAATACTGATCTCACGTTTGAAGCAGTGGGTGGGCATCAGGGGCATAGCACTGGAGTGGTTCAGGTCTTACTTGGCTGATCGAACTTTCTGTGTCAGCCTAGGTGACTCTGTATCCTCCTCTGCTCCTCTCTCGTGTGGGGTCCCACAGGGCTCAGTTCTTGGCCCTCTCCTTTTCTCTCTCTATTTGCTCCCACTTGGTTCCATACTTAGGAAGCACGGCTTTTCATTCCACTGTTATGCAGACGACAGTCAGATTTATGTGCCTCTTAAAAAGAAAAATGAATACTCTGTCAGACTGCTACTTAAGTGCCTTGACGACATAAAGGCCTGGATGACTCTGAACTTTTTAAATTTCAATGATAAAAAGACAGAAGTGATGGTTTTTGGTGGCACCACAGGGATCCCCCCTGTAGATCTGGGTTCCTTGGCCCAGTATATTAAACCTAGCATCACAAACCTAGGGGTTAAGGTGGACCCTGAGCTTAAGTTTGACAGTCAGATCAAGGCTGTTGTCAAATCAAGCTTTTTCCATTTGAGGCAGCTGGCCAAAATAAAGCCAATTCTATCAAGGCAGCACTTTGAGACGGTAATCCACGCCTTTGTTACCACTCGGCTGGATTACTGTAATGCACTATATGTGGGGGTTAGTGGGTCCTCCATCGCCCGTCTTCAGATGGTACAGAATGCTGCTGCACGTCTTTTAACTGGCACATGTAAACATGAGCACATTTCCCCCATTTTAGCCTCACTCCACTGGCTGCCAATTCAATTTAGGATCCATTTTAAAATTATTTTATTTGCTTTTAAATCCCTAAATGGTCTTGCCCCGCCCTACCTATCTGAGCTTCTACACCCCTATATACCCGTCCGCCCCCTCAGGTCAGATGATCAGCTGCTCCTGAGTGTGCCTAAAACTAAGCGGAAGCTCAGAGGGGACCGTGCCTTTGCTGTGTCTGCTCCTAAATTATGGAATGATCTGCCTCTGCACATTAAACAGGCCTCTTCTCTGTCTGTTTTTAAAACCGGTCTTAAAACCCATCTCTTCTCTGTGGCCTTTGACACCTAGTAAGATGTTGACTTTATTTACTTAATTTATTTTTTGTATTTGTTATTTTTACTTTTTGATTGCTTGTTATTGCATGGTTATTATTTTTATTTATGTCTTTTCATTTTATTGTTGTATTATATGTTATTTTGCGCCTCATGTGAGCTGTTATGTCTTTTATTTATGATGTCTTATTTATTCTCCTGTACAGCACTTTGGTCAACTTTGGTTGTTTTAAAGTGCTTAACAAATAAAGTTGGATTGGATTGGATTGGACAATTGTTGTAATGTTTCAGTATATTATCTTTGACCACATTGTTGTCCCTATTTGGACTGAATGTGGAGTAACCAACATGCTGAACTGCGACCTTTGTAACTAGAGACAAGTTCTCTGTGACACTCTTGATTTATATTTGACATCTTCAATGATCTTTCTAAGTCTACCCAGCTCTAATGCTTCTGTATCATATGAAGCACTGAAAATACACATTTAAATGCTGATCTTCTATCACATCTTCACAGGAAAAAGGGTCTTCTCTCCTCTCCTTCTTTGTTAAACAAAAATCTAAATTAAAATGATCCCTATTTGATTACACTTCTGCATATTATCTTACAGGTTGAATAAAGCAACAGCATCAGAAAAAGTGAGATTTTAATACATCTTATAATTACTGTTGAAAGATTCATAGGGAATCTTTTGATTTGAATGTGAGGTTGGTTCCTCTAAAGAATTAAAGATCCCCTCCACTCAAAAATGTATTTTTCCTATGTAGTCCAGATGATATGGGAAAATAATGTTAATAATGAAACTCTGTCAGTTAACAGTTTCTCTTACACAGAGATATTAGATAGGGACTTCAGATAAGAGGATAAGTTGGATCAGAATGTTCCTCAGAATTATAACTATGAATGTGACTTTATGAAGACAGGAACATCAAATAAAATAGTGGATGAAAGGTGACAGAGAACAAAGTTAAAGGACTGCTTGATAGAAAACTTTATTGTTTTTATCTTTGGACCCAATGAATCAACTTGGTTCATGTTTAGTAAAAAGCTTTTATTATGTAAAGACATTGCGTAAGCAATACATGATGATCCAGTAAAGTTTACTATTTACCAGGGTTTATAATATCTAGGTGAAAGAGACATCTAAGGTTATGTGTGTATGTACATTAGGTATGTGTGTGTGTGTGTGTGTGTGTGTGTGTGTGAGTGTGTGCGTGTGTGTGTGTGAGTGTGTGTGTGTGTGTGTGTGTGTGTGTGAGTATCTGTGTGTAGAGGAGCCTGGTTCATAGAGGCAGAGGATATTGCATCTTCTTTACTTTTGAGAGTCAAAAGGGAGATCAAATTATAAAAAACAATAATAAGTTAAAATATTAAATTTGCAAACTACTTTTAAACTCAATACTAAAAAAACGCAGGTTCAATTTAAAATATGATGCAATAGGGGTTGGGGTGCCTGTATATACCTGACATTAAAATGCATTTTGGGTGATCAGATCACAAGGACACAGCTCCAGGTACGTTAGTTCATAACTAGCATTAGAATGCGTTTCCACTATGAGCTGCCCTGCAGGACAGATGCTCCGTGGTGCGCTGTGGGATTTTATTTGAGCAGGCAGTTCTTCAACGTTGCCTAGGATGCACTGGCATTCACATCACAAAAAATATGTGGTCAAGTAACCACCTCGGTGAGTGGTTTGAGTGTTTGGTCTTGGTGGTCGTTTACACAAATCCCATCACCTAGGTTGCAAGATAATAGCAGGTTTGAACTGGGTAAACTTTTATGCTCAGTAGCCATCTGTGAAGGTGGCATGGGTTGAGGCACCAGTTTGGAAGTTTATATTAATATGAGGTTATGAAAGTCTTTGTTATTAGGGTAAAACATCATGTGTTCATTTAACCTGTGTGTACTCCAGATCTGGGCATCAATTTAATTTCCATCTAGTGGATATAGTTACTCAGAATAGAAACCACACACTACTTTAAACATGCCGTAGTGATCCTGTACATGTCACATTGCAATGTTGAGAATAAAATATTGAAAATGGAACTTTTGTTCACAGGTAAATACTGGCCCGCTTCTTGTCATATCTCACACCCTAGATAAATACTCTTATCTTCTGCATTAGGCCTGTATTAAGAAATATTATAAGCCATTGTATTACTGCTCAATTTTTCTTTGAACATAAGAAAGCCAGCTACCAGTATTTTTACTAGGTAGCTATGGGGTAAAGACCGAAGTAGAAAACAAAGTTACCTTTCTCAAGTATGCAGCTATGGAAGGTTTGCATCAGCTAAAATTCCAATTCAAAATCCTCCTCCTCACACACAAAGCCCTCCATAACCAGGCCCCTTCCTACCTCACTCACCTGCTCCACCGCCACAACCCATCCCGTAGCCTCCGCTCATCTGACGCAAACCTCCTGTCTCCACCACCCAGGACCAAGCACCGAACCTGGGGCGACAGAGCCTTCTCCGTTGCTGCCCCCTCCCTCTGTAACTCTCTCCCCAAACAAATCTGTGACTGCACCGACCTTACAGCATTCAAATCATTGACAAAAATTCACCTTTTTAAAATTGCTTTTAATGTTTAGCTTAGTCCGATGTGTTTTCACTGTTTTTACTATTTGATGCTGTTTTCGCTGCTTTTATGATTTTATGTAAAGTGTCTTTGAGTATTCAGAAAAGCGCTTACAAATAAAATGCATTATTATTATTATTATTATTATTATTATTATTATTATTAATAAAATAACTGGGTCAGAGTTTAGTCTCAAGGTAAAACTTTACCTAATTTTCCCTTCAACCCCTGTACAGACTGAACTACTCTCCCTTTCAGATCACATGTCATCAGATAAGGCATTTAAGATAATGAAAGTGCGAACCTACCTGACTGAACACTAACAGAGCACTGTTCTGAGAGGTGCTGATAAGGACAGTGGTTTACTACTTTGTGTGGGGGGACTTTTCCATACATCAGCCCTACCCTGTTTCCCTCACTAACAGCTACAAAAGGCATCTCAAAACACTCACAGAGCCAAAGGCAGCAGGACAGGAGACTTATTTTGTCAGTACACTGGCAAGGACACATTTTCTTTACTAGCAGTTGCTGGTGAGGTTTTATACACTTTGTCCCTCCCATTCGACACAGAAGACATTCCTCTTTAGGAAAGCATTCACCAACCTAAAGGCTCTTGTTGGAAAATTATTTTGTCATTACACTTCAGAAACCTCAGGAGGCCTTTTTTTTTTTGATCATGGGGATATTTGATCTCTTTCTCCAGTCCTCCAGTTCTGTCTCCCTGCTGGGGGCTCTGGTGGTCCTGCTGCTCGTCTACTTCATCTCCTCCAGTTTTAGTTCCCAGGAAGAGGGGAAGGATCCTCCAGGACCAAAACCACTTCCCTTACTTGGCAACCTGCTGCAGCTTGACCTCAAGAGACCCTATAACACATTACTGGAGGTGAGTTTCTTGTAGTTTCTTGTTGTTTCTGCTTATGAGTGTGTCTTATATGATAAAACAGCATTACATTATGTCCCTGTTCATAGCTTTCCAAGAAATATGGTTCAGTGTTCACCGTCTATTTTGGAACCAAGAAAGTGGTGGTCCTGGCTGGATACAAGACTGTGAAGGAAGCACTTGTCAGTCATGCTGAAGAGTTTGGAGACAGAGACCCAATGCATATTGTGGAAGAATTTAACCAAGGACATGGTAAGGAAAGACACAAAACTAAGCTTTTTTTTAAATCAATATCCCTTTCATGTTTACAACCTTAGTACTTAATAGCATATTTGTTGAAATATTCAAATCTCAGGGGTTTTATGGTCAAATGGTGATTCCTGGAAAGACATGAGGCGCTTCGCCTTGACAAACCTGAGAGATTTTGGGATGGGCAAGAGGGCATGTGAGGACAAAATCGTAGAGGAATGTGACTACCTCATTGAAGTGTTTAAGAAATTTAAAGGTAAGTATCTTATTATAACAAACAAGCATGATTGGCAACATTTTGGCCTTTAAAAAACAATTGTTAATCCTTGTGATTTTTTCCCATGTTGCAGGAAAAGCTTTTGATACAACCCAACCAATTAACTATGCAGTCTCTAATATTATCTGCTCCATTGTATATGGCAGCAGATTTGAATATGATGACCCAGAGTTTACATCCCTGGTGGATCGAACAAACAGAAATATTCAACTTGTGGGCTCCCCGTCAATTCAGGTATCATTTCATATGTTAAGCACAGAGTTTCAGCATTGTGATTTTCATATACATAATGCCATTTGCCCTCTGAATAAAATAATTGGTACTTAACATACTTAATTTAATTGTATTTAACAGATCTACAACCTGTTCCCATGGATTGGTAAATGGTTTCATAACAGGAAGGAAATCCAGAAGTTGACTATGGCCAACAGGCAACAGAACTTGCGACTGTTCAGTCGTTTGAAGGAAAGCCTCAATCCACAGATGTGCAGAGGCTTTGTGGATGCCTTTCTGGTCCGAAAGCAAAATCTGGAGGTTGGAAAGCTTATCATCACATATCAAAACTGCTATAATGCTCAAAAAGGAAATAAGATTTAACAAATTATGTTTAACCTAACTTTAAAGTCCCACTTTTGATTCCCACGGTTGAATAAGATGTGATGCAACTTCAAATTGAGTAATCCACCAGCTTATAAATAAGGTCCCACATCCTTCCAATTGACACAGCATCTGTCTGTGTACTGAAAAGCATGGGAATGTTGGGAGAACTATGTACAGTCTTACAGGATGCCCCCTCCATTCATTCTAGCTGGCTCCTTGTCGCATAATGACATGATAATATACTGATAAGGCTCTTTAAGTCTTACATTTTTACTGGATAAAATGGTTTAAATTGTGAAACACAAAGAACAGCACTGGATTGTGTTTGTGGAGCTTTTCCTTTTGTAATCATTATCAATTTAGTCCTTGCCAATGGGGAAAAAATGACTTTTTGGACCTGAATTCATCACAGGACAAAATGTTAAAACTTCCCTGCTAGATGCCACTAATTCCTACACACTGTTCCTTTAAAAATTATACAAAACAGTGTGTTGGTCCACTTCCAATGTCTTCAAAGCTGTCCTCCTTGGTGTCAAATCTCTTCTAACTTTCAAATTAATTAAGGATTGGTGTCCACCCTGCATATTTACAGTCATCTGCACACATATTGATACATGAATGCTCTGGCACTCAAAATGAATAAGTGGTGAAAGTACACAGCCCAGAGGGGATCCATTGAAAGATGAGAGCTTACTGGACAGGGTTCCATTGTCAATTACATTGTCATTCAAAGTATATATAAACATATAAGTTCTGGATCAGACTTGTTTAAGTAACTGCAATGATTCATCTTTACCTGCAGGAATCTGGGACCAACAGTCACTTCCACAGTGAAAACCTGTTGGCTACAGTTCTTAATCTCTTTGCTGCCGGCACTGATACAACAGCAACTACACTGAGATGGGGACTTCTGCTTATGGCCAAGTATCCAAAAATACAGGGTAAGAAGCCAAAGACACTCACAATCGCAGCAATACGTGCTTCTCAAAAACAAAAATCATCTTCATGAAAAGAAAAAAATGTCTACTTCCAGACCAGGTCCAGGAGGAGCTGAGCAGGGTGATAGGAAGTCGACAGGTTCAGCTGGAGGACAGGAAGAACCTGCCCTTCACTGACGCTGTCATCCATGAGACACAGAGACTAGCCAACATCGTCCCCATGTCTCTTCCTCACAGAACAAGCCAAGATATCACTTTCCAGCATCACTTTATTAAAAAGGTAAGCATGAATAAAACACTGAATATGGAGAACCAGACCTTAATTTGTGAAAATTACGAATAGATTTTTCTTAATCTTTATGTTAATCTTTTTAATAATTTAGAATCCATATTTATGGATATGGATTCTAAATGTCTTCTTAATTCAAATTCATATTGATTAGAGGGAGTGAACATTAGAATCTCTACTGGTTAATATTATTTCACTGAGAGCACTTAATCCAAACAAACAGCTCAAAAACAAAGAAACTGACAATCACAAGTTGTTTTATTTAACCTACTCTTTAATTTGATGACAAATGTGTATGATCTGTTGCTTGGTTGATAGATTGAGTCAACACATTTAAAGAAACCTGACAGGTCAATTTTATAAGGCATACCAGTATGTGATCCACATTTCTCTCAATTTGTCATAATTCAGTTTGACAACAAAACAGATCCTTCACTGCCAGACTTTCAAAATAAAAAAGAAAGGTCCTACACTTCAAACAATATTATAAGAACATACAGCAGTAATATGTTAGTAGGTAGTGTCTTTGGCAACTTGTAAATAAAAAAGTTAAAGTTGACCCAGGCAGCTCTCCCTACTACTCTTCAGCTCACTTCCCACCAGAAAACAGCGTCCATCTCTGGCAGTAAGAGCAGAGTAGGTCACACTGACGGCCATTATGTGATTTTGAGCAAGAAACCTGACCGTGTCTTCCTGTTTGGTCCTCCATAAACATCTATATGTGACATTAATTCAGAATGTAGCAATCCATGTCTGTGCTCCATGAAATAGTTTTGATGTAGTTTGAAAATACTATTTGTAGAACTTTCCAGCAGGTGTAATTATTGTTTTATATATATATATATATATATATATATATATATATATATATATATATATATATATATATTAAAAGTGATGGATGTTATGATTATGTTCTGGGGTATTTGAGGAAATAAGTGTGTACATTTACCACCTTATTCCAAATGCAGGCATGTTTTATGTTATATTTCATATATGTTATAATCATACCAGGTTACAGGTTTGTTTTATTATCATTCCTGGTCTCCAGACTGTGTGTCTGTGTATGCTTAATTAGTCACAGTGCGCAGGCGGCTCTCCTTTAGGTTACATTTTCATTCAATTGATGGTCAGGAATGATACGCCTTGCCGGTGAGTCACTATGAACTAGCATTGCTAGTAATTCAAATCAAGAATTAACATCACATGATTGCATAATTTCATTGGTTAATTCTGGGTTTTGTGTTTGTGTTTTTGTTGCAGGTTTACAACCTAACTGACTAACTTACTAACTTACTAACGTCACTAATTATCAAGCTGACAGGCTAGCGTAGTGGTAGCAGTCAGGCTACCTAGTGTGTGGATGCTTATTGTGTATGTGTGCGCAATATAACTTCATAAAGTGACTCGAGTTGTATCCGCCATACTTGTCCTGAAACCCTTCCAGTGGGGTTTATTGAGCTATAGCAAGTTGCTTAGTAAAAACTGGACACTATTGGTTATATTATACAAACCTTTTTCTTTCTGTTTACAGGGGACCACAGTGTATCCTCTCTTAACATCTGTTCTGTATGATGAGAGTGAGTGGGAGAAGCCATACAGTTTTTATCCCGCTCACTTTCTGGACAAAGATGGGAAGTTTGTCAAGCGAGATGCCTTCATGCCTTTTTCTGCAGGTTGGTGAATTTAGCCATCACTTCTTAATGTTTGCTTATTTGCAGATTATATGAACATTTTCCTTTGTTGTCTCTCACAGGTCGCAGGGCTTGTCTTGGAGAGAGTCTAGCTAAAATGGAGCTCTTTATCTTCTTCCCCACCCTCCTGCAACACTTTCGATTCTCCCCCTGCACCGGGAGTTTCAGAGGATGAACTGGATCTGACTCCACGTGTGGGCTTCACCCTCAACCCTTCACATCATGAACTGTGTGCTGTTTCCTGTATGTGAGCAGTAGGGCTTGAAAAAGCTACCTTGCCCACTGTCCTGACTTCAACTCAACCCAGCAATTAATTCAAGAATAGATTATGCTTAATATAGTGTTATATTGCATATAGTGGCACTGAATATGTTCAATATCAATGATGTAATAAATTACATTTTCACTTTGGCTTGATAGGTGACTGAAATTCAAGATTCATATTGAACATTTGACCAAAAAAAAAGATCAAAAATCAAACCAGGCTTTCAGAAATAAATGCTGTCTGTCTTTTCAAAACTACAAAAATATTCTTCAGTTAGTTATTAGGTCTGCACCTGATTACATAATATTATGTATCATCAGGTTGCACCATCATTACTTAGCCAGCTAAATGCTTTATCAATTCAAAATGTCATACTCATCTCACTGCTCTTTGTATCATAACATGATTTCTTTACCTACAAGAAGAAATAATAAGGAAGTTAAAAGTTACAGTGTTATAGGCCTTTGCCATCACTGAGTGAATGTGTGTGAAAGGGTAAATGTGGCACACAGTGTAAAAAGTGCTTTGAGTGGTTGGAAGACTAGAAAGGCGCTATACAAGTACAGGTCCATTTACCATTTACAATTCACAGTGCATAATTCTTAACTTTAGATATCCCAAATGTATGTGCTGACTTTAGGAAAAGTAGTTTCAGGTCCATTGCAACTTTTAAATGGAATGAATTGCAAACTGCCCTCAAACTGGAAATTTCAAAGCTTTACTATCTTTTTTATTACTTTACTACCTTTACTTTCCAGGTAAAACTTTACCTCAGTCAGCCCCTTAACCTCTGTACTCTCTTTCTGATCCAAATAAAACATAAACAATGAGTAAGCAAAACCTGGTGTTAACTGATGTTTCAATTATGAAATTAAAAATAATACGGCCCTAACAGCTCGACAGCTGATTTACTCGCATTGATTTTAAACTGGTTTGCAAATATAATATATAATAAAAGGACATTATTTAAAAAAAAATCTTACTGACATTGATTTACTTTGTCACATAATCTTTTACTAGTTGTAAGGAAACGTTTCCACACTGAATGCCCTTTCTGCCCCCTCACCTGTCCTTTTGCCCTCGCTGGCAGCCAAATACAGCCACTCTTTGCCAAAATACACACAGAACTTAAGGCAGCAGGGCAGGAAACTCAGTTCACATTGGACAAGATTTGTTTTTAAATCATAGGCACATGATATACCTCGTCTCCTTCACCAGCTTCCGCTCCGAGGCAGACAGGAGTTAGGGAGTGGATACTCAAACCAAGGTTGATGGGACCCGACGGGGCGTGTTCAAACATTTGAACATAAATGTATAAAATATATTTGGGTGGCCTGATAGCTCATCTGGTGGAGCATGTATTGTGACTGAGTCCTTGCCACAGCAGTATATATATATATAGGGGAGAGTGGGGTAAGTTGAGCCAAAGGGTAAGTTGAGCCACCCCTTGCTGCTAGGAAATGGTAAAAAACATTGATCATGTGACCAAATATTAGGAGGAAGGCATCATTTCATGGAGTCTGTGAATGTAAGGACCACATGGGTAGTGGTTATTGAGAATTGTGTTTAGACCAAAATAGATAATTTTAAATTAGTTTTATACATCAATTGTGGTATCTATGAGCTACAACATGAGGTCATAAACCTAGCATAAAAGTGCACCATTTTAGCTGTGGGGACTAATAAAGGCAAAGGGGATACGGCTCAACTTACCCCGCTCCTATGCTCAATTTACCCCAAATACGGGGTAAATATATATTTACCCCGTAAATATTTGTTGGTGGTTGTCTATATATATATATGTATATAGACAACCACCAACAAATATTTTTAATAACTAATAGTTCATATTATCAACTTCATTAATGTAATTCTTGCTTTTTATTTATGAAATGATTTAGAAGTATAAGTAGTTCTACTGCAATAATATAATCCATAAGAGGAGCTTTTAAGTTTTTATGTTGGTAACAGGGGGGCACAGTGTATCCTCTCTTGACATCTGTCCTGTATGATGAGAGTGAGTAAAAGGGCCCACACAACTTTAATCCTGCCCACTTGAGACATTACTGCTGAAATTAAATCACCACATTTTCAAACTTTTGTTACGTTTTGATAGGCATTTCTCTCCTGCACGCAGAGATGGGGCGGCCCAGAGCCATATATATGAATACAAATTGATCCAAAGGGATTTCCTTTGCCCCCTGTCATGTGACACTGTCACACCCAAACTTAGTATTGTTGCTGTTGTGTGAGAGCTGTCTGCATGTCCCTGGTGTGCCCCACATTCTGTTAGCTGTTCCCATTTTCGGGAGCTTGATATCACAACTGATTATGTTAATATCAGAATAAATGACTGATGACAGTGAGGCTGGTGAGCCCAAAAGTAACAGTTTGTGCCTGATCCATCAATGCAAGAGACTGCTACAGTAGCATGATCAACATTTCACATCAATATACATGTTATATATCATATTTATACAATATATAATTATTATATTAATAATATTCTATTATTATTTCGATTACTATTATTATTATTATTATTATTATTATTATATATTACATATATACATTATTTTATAAATTGAAAATCAAAACAAAACAAAGCAAAAAAAGCATTATTGTGGCATGTGCAAAAGTTTGAGAGTTCTGCAGGCTTTGTACAAGATCTCAGCTCTTTAGGCCCGAGGCATGTCAACGATTGTCATTAGGAAATATCAGCTGGTGCCAATTTTTAACCCTTTACACATACTGTCACTCTTCAAACTTTGTGAACACTCACCAAGAATGGGTTCTTCTAAGCAGCCGTGTAAGACTCTGTAAATTAAAGTTATCGATGCCCACTGATCCACGATGCAGGAGACACAGGAAATCATTGCACAGGTGGAGGATGAATGAATTCTACTAAATACCAGCAAATTCTCGAAGCACAGGCACATGCCATAATTAAGTTTAAGGTGGGTTTATACAAAAATCAGGACAATTGGGATCTGATTCAGATTAGTCCCACTCTCAATAAGTTAAAACATAAGTAATAAAAAGGTCAAAAGTAAGCAGTCATTTTAGATAACACATGTACACACTTATCTCACATAACAGTCTCACCACAAAGAACACTGACCTGAAAAGACCTAACAGCAAATATTGACTGGTATTTGTGTGGGAACCTTTACACATGTTAACCCCTCTCCTTGAGCTGGCACAAAAGGTATTTATCATTACAATTGTCACAGAGCTGAATACTCTATAACGAAACTAATGTTTTAAGATAATACGTGCTGAAATACTGTTTTTAGTGTACAATTGCAACAAAAGCAAGAGGCAAAACATGGAATCTTCATTAAAGTATAACTGTACTCCTCAATTCTGCAAACTCCATCTTACTCAGCAAAAAAGTAAGAAAAATGCATCAGGCCACTTTAGGGGGTGTGGCCTCAACACAGACCAGAGTGAGTGACAGTCTGTCCACAGCAGTGTAACAGGAACAATTTATGCAATTCCAATACTGTTTAGGGACCCCAGTATGCAGACATATCAAATACACTAGGCAAAAAACACACATTTATACTACACGCAAAAAACAGTATGGTTTTTGCCCAAAACTGCATGGATGCAATGCTGCAATAGTGCTTGTGTGCAAAGGGAAGACTCATGGGTACCCATAGAAGCCATTTTTATTTGAGGTCAGAGGTCAAGGGATCCTTTTGGAAATGGCCATGCCAGTTTTTACATCACCAAACTGTAGCCTAAAGCATTATTTAGCTCCCTTCCCGACATGCATGACACGGTAAGACATTAGACTAAGATTAGGCCATCTAGTTCCGTATGATATCTGGCTTTAAAAAGGAGTCAACTAAGCCTCTGAAAGACTGTGTTCAGTACACAATTTAAACAACAGCAGGAGGCAAAACTGCACACAACACTTCTGCTTGCTCCCTCCCTCCCGCCAAATGAAAATAATGCATGAGAGACCTGCAAAGGACAGGTACTTCAGGAGGCGTGGGCTTGACACTGACTGGAGTGAGTGACAGGCTGGCAGCAGCAGTGTAGTAGTAGCAAGTGAATAATGTCCGGTGGTGTTTCTTCAGTCGTCAAAAGCAGAAGTCTTAAACGCTACACCAAAATAGAAAAATACTAATAGAAACTAACAAAAACTCCTGTGAATGATGCATCTCGATCTGCATGTATTTAAAAATGAGGGCAGCTGCCCTCAGTGTATGAATGTGCGTGATTGGGTGAATGTGACATGCAGTGTAAAGTGCTTTGAAGACTAGAAAGATGCAATATGAGTGCAGTCCATTTACCATTTACCTTGTCCTCCTATGTTTAGAGATAGAGATAGATATGTATAGGATTGTCACCATATAAACTGTGTGGATCCCAGGAAGAATAGCGACTGTTATACAGAAGCTAAAGCGGATCCTAATAAACAAAAAAAACACACACACCCACGCACAGTTAAATAGTGATAATGATAGTTAAACATTACGCAACAAATGTGGCTAGTTTGTCCCTCCCCCTTGGGCTGTTACATAAGACATCCCTCTTCAGAAAAGTAGTCACCAAGCTGAAGCCTCAGGAATATTCATATATTTTGTTTTTTTAGGTCATGGGGATATTAGATCTTTTTCTCCAGTCCACCACTTATGTCTCCCTGCTGGGGGGTCTGGTGGTCCTGCTTCTCCTCTACCTCATCTCCTTCTCCAGCTTCAGCTCCCGGGCTCACAAGAAAGAACCTCCAGGACCAAAACCACTTCCCCTGCTCGGCAACCTGCTCCAGCTAGACCTCAAGAGACCCTATAACACATTAATGGAGGTGAGGAAGTGACTGGAATGTTTTATGGTAATTTATTTATGCTCTCCAAGCAGCAACACTGTTACAATAATAGTCATATCACATTTTCTGCCTTCACATGTTTTTGTTTTATATGTATAAAAAAAACATAATGACAATATACAACTGTTTTTAGCTTTCTAGGAAATATGGATCACTGTTCACTGTGTATTTTGGACCCCAAAAAGTGGTGGTTCTGGCTGGGTACAAGACAGTGAAGGAGGCACTTGTCACATATGCAGATGACTTTGGTGAAAGAGATCCAATGTTAATAGCAGAAGAAACTAATCACGGCCATGGTAAGGAAAGAATAAAAAGAGATAATAATTTTCCTGTTTAGTTAACTTTCTGCAAAGGTTTATTATTTACCCATTATTAGTCTTTTCATTTAAAAACATATTTAATCTCAGGGGTTTTATGGTCCAATGGTGATTCATGGAAAGAGATGAGGCGCTTTTCTATAACTAACCTCAGAGACTTTGGCATGGGCAAGAGGGCATGTGAGGACAAAATCATTGAGGAATGTCAACACCTCATGGAAGTGTTTAAGAATTTCAAAGGTAAATGTTCTTTTTTTTAAATCAAATGTGTGATTACCTACTTTTGGGATGTAAAAAAAAAATTGCTGGGATTTTCATTTGTTTTTGTTTTTTTTCCATGTTAAAGGAAAAGCCTTTGATACGAGCCAATCAATGAACTATGCAGTCTCTAATATTATCTGCTCCATGGTCTATGGCAGCAGATTTGAATACGATGACCCACAGTTTACAACTATGGTAGATCAAACAAACAAAAGAGTTCAACTTGTGGGGACCCCATCTATACAGGTATCGATCACTATTTTTATGGAGTTTTTAGAGTAGTGACTTTAATATTAAATACATGATAAATACATTGTATTAATTGCACATAGGAAAAAGTTTCAGTTTGGTAAGAACCTTTTTTTTCTTAACAGATGTACAACTGGTTCCCATGGATCTACAAATGGGTTGCTAACAGAAAAGAAGTCCTACAGATCACCGACTTTGTCACCAAACAAAACTTAGAGCTGTTCAGTCGTTTGAAGGAGACCCTCAATCCACAGATGTGTAGAGGCTTTGTGGACGCCTTTCTAGCCAAAAAGCTAAATCTGGAGGTTTGGATGCTTCTATTATCTTATATATCATATATTATTGTTTATATTATTTCTAATTAGGATTTAAAACATCATATTTGAATTGATTTGTTAATGTTGGAGATTTGGTTCTTTGAGAAATTTTATCTGATGGGTCAATTCTTTGTCATTTGCATTTTTTGTGCATTTTGTGGCCACCGTAGTTTCTCCCATGCACTTGGAAAGGGTGGATAAAACAAGTGAGATGCAATCTGAAACTTCACCACAGAGATGCCACTAAATCTTACACGCTGGTCCTTTTTCAATTTTGTCCTGTCACTGCAAATTTGATCAATCATTGAAGCAGCAAGGAAAATGTCTGCACCTGAAATGAAATCAGGGATGAAGAGAATAATTTTCACTACTTCTGGTTTTAGGGAGGATTAAAACATCAACCAAATAATCTAATTTTGCCATAAATTATATCTATACAACCATATATTTAAAAAGAAATTGACAAATGAAAGTTGCTTTCTAACTCTGGCTCAGTGTCAGAAACCAAACTTCGCAAAAACAAAAACAAAAAAACTAGCTGAACGTCTGACTGTGGGACTTCCAGCTCTGGTGTTTCATTTGTGTTTGCCATAGCACTAACTAACTTACACACCGATCAGCTTGCTGTGCTGTGCTATGTACAGCTATAAGTCTGGATCATATTTTTATATCTATATCTGCAGGAGTCTGGGATTACTAACAGTCACTTCCATGATGATAATCTCATGTTGACAGTCCTGAATCTGTTTGCTGCTGGCACTGATACGACAGCAACTACTCTCAGATGGGCACTTCTGCTTATGGCCAAGTATCCAAAAATACAGGGTAAGATATAGATATGCACATCTCACTCACTTAAACACACAATCCAAGCTATATGCTTTACCAACACAAAAATCATCATAATCAGAAAAACATGGTTTTATTGGCCAGACACTATGCAGGCAATGTGGATAAAAGACATAAAGGACAGACTAATTGATGACCAATGAAATTACTGTTCTATCCTCATTCCTCTTTCATCTCCAAGACCAGGTCCAGGAGGAGCTGAGCAGGGTGATAGGAAGTCGTCAGGTGCAGGTCGAGGACAGGAAGAACCTGCCCTTCACTGATGCTGTCATCCATGAGACACAGAGACTGGCCAACATCGTCCCTATGGCAGTGCCACACAGAACCAGCCGAGACATCACTTTCCAGGGTTACTTTATTAAGAAGGTCTGAATTAAATAATTCATATGAAGGATTAAACCCATAAATATTTTAGAAATTACAAAACACATTTACGATTAAAATTACAATAAAGCTAACTTAAAAAGAGTATAGTGTGCATATTTTTTTCACACTTAAACATGTTAACTTAAGGCTGACTTACTTATAAATTTACCATTAACCATGCATTGTGTGCACATTTTGCCCCCTGGTCATTGTTAAGAGGTATCATTTAGTCCTTCATACACATCTTCATATTCAACAATAAATGTGGCAATTAAACAGAATGGAGCAGGGCTCCTTAAAACACTTTTGTGCAGTTTGAAAATAATGCTATTATATGCTAGAATATAGAAAAGCCTTTTAATTTCTGTATCATCAACAGGGGACCACTGTGTATCCTCTCTTGACATCTGTCCTGTATGATGAGAGTGAGTGGGAGAGCCCACACACCTTTAATCCTTCCCACTTCCTGGACAAAGATGGAAAGTTTGTCAAGCGAGATGCCTTCATGCCTTTTTCTGCAGGTTTGTGAGCTCAGCCATCACGTTTTGTTGATGTTCAGTCGTCGGGCAGTTGGCCTGACGTTTTTTCTTTCTTTATTTTCTCTTGCAGGTCGCAGGATATGTCTTGGAGAGAGTCTGGCCAGGATGGAGCTCTTCGTCTTTTTCGCCACTCTCCTGCAGCACTTTCGCTTCACTCCCCGTCCGGAGTTTCAGAAGACCAACTGGATCTGACTCCACGTGTGGGCTTCACTCTCAACCCTTCACCTCATAAACTGTGTGCTGTCCCCTGTATGTGAGGAGGAGGACTTGGACCTGTGTTAGATTTATCTCAGTTTCATGCTAAAGAGTAGAGTGTAATTCGTATAAGTGCTCTTCCAATGCATTGCCACAATAGTGAATATGTTCAAAACCACACACCGAATATATATATATATATATATATTTATATATATAAACTATAAATATATATATATATATAAACTAAAACTAAGCTATATCAGCCTTAAGGTAGTTTAAAGAGGCTCACTGTGTCAGTAGTATCTGTTCTTGCTCTTCCTTCCTTCCCCTGCATACCTATGCATGTGTACTGATTTCACACAAGTGTATGTTTTTATGTGGAATAAAGAGTTGGGAGTGGAACTTAAGGTTTTATGCATGCATGCAACAGAACCAATAAAAAGTTGTGCTATAATTAATTGTAAATTGTAATCCGGGTTTGGAGGGTAACTTTAAAAATGTAATCCGATACAGTTAGTAATTACATGTTAAAAAATGTAGTCAGTTATCTAATCTAAGTATCACAATATTAAAGTAATGTAACTCGATTGCTTTCCGCTACTTCTTGATTAACTCAACACCAAATATGTAAAAAAAAAAAAAAGACAAAGTGAAAGTGAAAATGGAAACTGAAGATTGTAAGCATCAAAAATGTGTCCTAAATAATCCTAATTTTTTACTAAATGTAACTTTAATCTGATTATGTCTATTTTCTGTAACTGTCCTGGATTGCAGTTACTTTTTTTGTATTCTGATTACATGTAATCCGTTACTCCCCAAACCTGGTTGTAGTATGGAAGTTGTCCTCAAACACTCTCCTCCCTCAGGGAGGTCACGGCACTGGGTTAGCTAGTAAACAAAATTATCAGTGATCAAATTCCTTTAACATCAGACAGGATTCAAATGAAATGAGGATTTCTGAAAAGCAGCTGGGTTTCATCCAAACAGATACTGCCCTTTTGCCCAAAGAACCTCTCTGATCTGTGTGTTCAAACTTTTATTTTAATCACATCTGGCTGCAGTTTTGTGGCCTGATTGAAAAGGTTACACTTTATATTGAGGTTCTTGTAAGAATTATTAATTAATAGGTAATAATGGCCTTATAAGATGCTTATTAACAATAATATATGTTAATTAAAGATCACAAACCACTTACAATAAAAGTGTTAACAGTTTAAATTCTGCTCATGTCTTTCCTGTATTTTATGTTATAGAATAGTTTGTTGCGCTGAATTTGAACCCTGACCTTTGCGGTATGGTCTCGGTACATGGGGCACACTCTACCAGGTGAGTTACTCAGGCACCCCATGCTACCTCATACAGCTACTGGGTCTATAGCGAGAACAATGCCCCATAAATACTTAGTAAGAGTTACAGATGTCACTGGTTTTATTTGACGGTATTGCTGCCGCGTTTCCATAGAGATGACGCAGCGGTAAAAGAGGAGACTGCAGTTGATAACTGTAGAATTTAGGTGGCAGCAGAGTACTTGAATCCTGATGACAGGATTTTACTATAAACCCCTTTTCAGTGGTAAAGTGGCACTGTCTGTGTTTCCACTGGTTGAGTCCAGGGGATGTGGAGCTGTGGAATGGGATGCATTTATTTCTATGACTACAAAAGAAAGACTTTTATTTTGGTTGACATTTAACTTTAAAAGCTCTTCTGTAAACTACGTCAAATAAACTAAATGCAAAACATCGTTTTACTGTTTGACATGAAGAAACACAGGGTTGGAGTTAAAATCTGAGCGCTGTGAGTATCTCTAAAATATTGAATCTCAGAGATGTTAGATGAGTAAATAACTGCACTTTCCTTGAGAGAAAGAGAGACTTCACCGTTTACTTACTTCTTGAAGTTACTGCTTTATTACTACTTGCAATAATTGTAGAAAGTCAGTTGCAATAACCTGAAACTGCCCTGTGATATTGCAACAGAGTTTCAATAGCCCGAAACAGCCCCCTCAGCCCCCTCAGCCCAATGAGCCTGAAGGCACCGGCAACAGAAAAGAGAGGGAGCAGCCCTGTGAGCCCAGTTCAACTGTTGGTCAATATTTCTAAAAAGCAGGGACAGATTTAGTAACGATTTATATGAGAAATATATGCAACTAGATTATATTGGAATCTTCTCCCTCTCCCTCTCTCCGTGCTTGCATGCAGCAGTAGGTTTGGTGGTTGGGGTTGCAGATTTGAGCAGAGATGTTTCTCTCTCATGCTTTCTCTCTGGATTAAAATGTTCCTATAGCTTGTAGAAAACATTTTGATGGTTTATTTGATCTTTTCCCTCCCTTCTCTATAGTAATAAAATAAATCAAATATGTATTCAGACCTTTGGGCCGTGTTCTCAGTGTACATTGGAACTTGTTCCAAACACCCACAGAGGCAAACGCAGTAGAAGAGAGAGCTTTCATCGTCACTGCAGTGGCAAAAAAGACAGACTTTTTTACAGCAATGGAGATATTTGATCTTTTTCTCCAGACCTCAAATTCTGTCTCCCTGTTGGGAGCTCTGATAGTCCTGCTGCTCATCTACCTATTCTCCTCTTCCAGCTTCAGCTCCCAGGGTAAAGAGAATGAACCTCCAGGACCAAAACCTACCTTCTCTTTTGTCATCTATCCCTTGTCAAACGCTTGCAGGTTTGTGAACTCAGCCATCACATTTTGTTGATGTTCAGTTTACTCACAGAGGACCTGAAGTTTATCCTTTTCCTAATTTGCAGGTCGCAGAGCTTGTCCTGGAGAGAGTCTGGCCAGGATGGAGCTCTTCATCTTTCTCACCACCCTCATGCAAAAAACTTTCCTTTCACTCCTCCACCTGGAGTGTCAGAGGATGAACTGGACCTGACTCCATGTGTGGGCCTCTCCCTCAACCCTCCACCTCATAGACTGTGTGCCGTATCCTGTA
The DNA here is from genome assembly GCF_905237075.1 of Dicentrarchus labrax. Lineage (NCBI taxonomy): Eukaryota > Metazoa > Chordata > Actinopteri > Moronidae > Dicentrarchus > Dicentrarchus labrax. The sequence goes on along the minus strand of NW_026136894.1, from coordinate 21,051 downwards.
TGTGAGAAGGAGGGCTTGAAAATGCTCCTCTCGTGTCACTCAAATTGTCCACTGATGTATAGGCTTTGAGAAAATGTATGCCTAGGTCGAATTCCTGCTTTAAAATGAATCACAACCAAGCAATGGACTTTCATTCTTTCTATTATACTATTCATTCTTTTTATGCTTGCAGATCTTTTTGAATCAGTGATTACATGTCCAGTGATCTGATAAGAGACATTATAGAGACAAAACATGCAATCTTCATTAACTCTATGTTGAAATAATTTAAAACCATTTCATTAAGTGTAACAAAAAATCTTTAAAATACCCTAAATTTCATGCAGTTGCATTATACTGATCCTTCCCATGTTCAAGACTTTAGCTCACTCACTTAATAAATCTATGTAATTTTATAAAAAATAAAATCTATGGTACAAACTGTTCTTTCTGGCAACAACAAGGACACAGATATTTTTACAGCAATGGAGTTTCTTCTCCAGTCCTTCAGTTCTGTCTTCCAATTAGGGGCTCTGGTGGTCTTACCTTGTCTCGACCTCTATGCGTGTGTATCTATTTCTATATTTTAGTTTAATAAGTTCACAATACATACTCAAAACAGAATAAAAAATGCACCACAAAGACAATATGGATGTGTAAGCATGTTGAAGTCCAGCCTACAAATACAGTTGTGAATATCTGACCTGTCCAGGTTAAACTTCAACCACTATTGACAGTTTCGAGTCTTCTCTCCATAAACCACATAAAAGATTAACAATGAATAAGATGACACAGGAGCATGTAGTGACACTGGCCCAGCAGCAAGGATTTCAAATTAGTTTACTGATAATACTTAACTTTGTCAGAAAATTATTTACCACTTAGAGGGGAAAGGTTTACTCCATGAATACCCTTACCACTCTTACTTCTGCCTTTAACCCATCTGGCAACCAAAAAATCTTTAGCTATATTTAATGCAACACTGCAGGGAACTTTCCACGCCTGCAGTACTGTCCACCTGTTGGGAACTTGCATTTCCAATTGCAAACTGATTGCACCATCTGATCAAATTTCAACGAATGCTGACCTAAAAATTACGCAAGAGCAAAGACTCACTAGTGTTGTTTAACGTCAGTGTATAGTTTGAACTTTGGGCTGTGTTCTCATTTTACAGCCACAGAAGCCATTTATCTTTTTTAAAACAGCAACAGAGCCAAACGCAGCAGGTCAGGGAACTTTTCACTGCAGTGGCAACAAACAAATACAGATTTTTTTCCAGTAATGGTGATATTAGATCTTTTTCTCCAGTCTTCCAGTGCTGTGTCAATCTTAGGAGCTCTGGTGTTCCTGCTTCTTGTCTACCTATTCTCCTCTTCCAGCTTCAGCTCCCAGGCAAAAGAGAATGAACCTCCAGGACCAAAACCACTTCCCCTGCTGGGTAACCTGCTGCAGATGGACCTCAAGAGACCCTACAACACATTACTGAAGGTAAGGAGTTTGCTGGAGTAGGTTTTTATTTAGCTTTTGTCTTCTGTCTAGGCAGGTATACTATCAGCAGTTCTATCACGTTGTATACTTTCTCCAGTGTGTGTGTGTGTGTGTGTGTGTGTGTGTGTGTGTGTGTGTGTGTGTGTGTGTGTGTGTTAAGCAAGATAATGTCATGACAGTGTGCCCCTTTTGTTAGCTTTCCAAGAAATATGGGTCAGTGTTCACCATCTATTTGGGACCCAAGAAAGTGGTGGTCCTGGCAGGATACAAGACAGTGAAGGAGGCTCTTGTCAACTACGCTGATGAGTTTGGAGACCGAGATCAAATGCTAATTTTGCATGAATTTATTCAAGGAAATGGTAAGCAAATAAAGAACAAAGCTGTAGTCCAACCATCTCCCTGTTGTGGCTGATGTTAGGCAAATATGTATACACTTTATTCATGTTTTTCAAATCTGTTGAACTACTTCAACTCAGGTATTGTATGGTCTAATGGCGATTCATGGAAAGAGATGAGGCGCTTTGCCTTAACTAACCTGAGAGACTTTGGGATGGGCAAGAAGGCCTGTGAGGACAAAATCATTGAGGAATGTCACCAACTCATTGAAGTGTTTAAGAAGTTCAAAGGTAAATGGCATATTTTATCTAACTATAGCAACAGTTTAAGTACAAAATTATAATTTTTTTTATTGTTTCTTGTTGCAGGAAAAGCTTTTGATACGGCCCGACCAATAAACTATGCAGTCTCTAATATTATCTGCTCAATCACCTATGGCAGCAGATTTGAATATGATGACCCAGAGTTTACATCCCTCGTGGATCGGACAAACAGAATCATGCAACTTTTGGGGACCCCGTCGGTACAGGTATCATTTCTTATGTTTCTGAAGTTTATACCTTCAGCATTGTAATTTAAATATTAAATACAGAAAAGACATTATACAACTTTTCATTATATATTGTTTTAAATATTAATATGTTTATATTTTTGACAGATATACAACTTGTTCCCGTGGCTCTGCAAATGGATTGCCAATCGGAGGGAATACCACAGATTGTTTGCTGCCAACAGGAAACAGAATTTAGAGCTGTTCAGTCGTTTGAAAGAGACCCTCAATCCACAGATGTGCAGAGGCTTTGTGGATGCCTTTCTGGCTCACAAGCAAAATCTAGAGGTTGGGAAACATATAACTTAATCTAAAATGTATATGTTAGTTAATACAGCGAGTGGAACAATGTGACGTTGTTTCCATGTTATGCCGTCCTCGTGTTGCTTCTCCCCAGGTGGTGAAAAAAAGCAAAGACCCAAAAATAATGTGTCATGGAGTCTACAGGCTATTAAGGACAATGAAAGGATCATTGTACACTACTACCTAAATAAAACAATCTCATTCATTCTTGGTGATTCTTTAACAATAATATGACACTGCAAATTTTGGGACCAGGTGAATAACTGTTGATCTTTATATGCAGAAATCTGGGATTACCAACAGTCCCTTCCACAATGAAAATCTTTTGGTGACAGTCCTGAATCTGTTTGTTGCTGGCACTGATACGACAGCAACTACAATCAGATGGGGCCTTCTTTTTATGACCAAATATCCAAAAATGCAGGGTAAGGAGCTGTAAATGTGCTCAGCTTTTATATGTAAACATACATTCCAAGTTACACACTTTACCTACAGAGACTCATTAATGATAACAAACTGAATGCAATGATTTAGGAATTTTCTTAATTTTTGTCATCTATCCTCTTTCATCTCCCAGACCAGGTCCGGGAGGAGCTGAGCAGGGTGATAGGAAGTCGTCAGGTGCAGGTTGAGGACAGGAGGAACCTGCCCTTCACTGATGCTGTCATCCATGAGACACAGAGACTGGCCAACGTCGCCCCGTAGCACTTCCTCACAGAACCAGCCGAGACATCACTTTCCAGGGTTACTTCATTAAGAAGGTCAGACAAAAATCTATTAAAATAAAGCATGAACAAGTTGTTTCAGGGGATTGTTTTATGGTTTAGTATTTATTTTTATTTCCAGGAAGTTCAATATGTGTCTTTTATACAGGGGACCACCGTGTATCCTCTCTTGACATCTGTCCTGTATGATGAGAGTGAGTGGGAGAGCCCACACACCTTTAATCCTTCCCACTTCCTGGACAAAGATGGAAAGTTTGTCAAGCGAGATGCCTTCATGCCTTTTTCTGCAGGTTTGTGAACTCCCTTCTTGTCAGTGTTCAGTTTCCTCACAGATGACCTGAAGCTTTCCCCTTTTCTCTCTTATAGGTCGTAGGATTTGTCCCGGAGAGAGTCTGGCCAGGATGGAGCTCTTCATCTTCTTCGCCACCCTCATGCAAAACTTTTGTTTCACTCCTCCACCTGGAGTATCAGAGGATGAACTGGACCTGACTCCACGTGTGGGCCTCTCCCTCAACCCTTCACCTCATAAACTGTGTGCTGTTTCCTGTATGTGAGAAGGAGGGCTTGAAAATGCTCCTCTCATCTCATTCAAATCGTCCAACATGTATGCTTGTGTTAAATCGCTGCTTTAAAAGGACTCACAACCAAGCAATGGACTTTATTCTTTATGTCCTACTTTGAATCAATGATTACATGTCCAGTGATCTGATTAGAGATATTCTAGAGACAAAACATGCAATCTTCATTAATTGTACCGTATGTTGAAATAATTTAAAACCACACACGCATTACAGTACGTTTTTTTTAAATGTTAGTCTGATTGTGAACCAATTGTGACATGCTTGTAATTGGATTTGGCAAATTAGTTGGGCACAAAGTCCTTATTTGGGCAGGCATTGACCCCCAATGCCCTAGTTGCCGCTGACACCATTCTGGCCACTATGCCACTTACATGTAGCTTTACTATCTTCGCTCTAATCTTTGTCATTAACCTACATCACTCATTATCCTACTATGTATGTGTATATTGTACACACCATTTATGTCTTTACATACATACTTTAAACACTGTATGTCATTCTCATACCTTTCCCTTTGTGTAAACTGTAGAATATATTTACTGATTATTAAACTCTATTATCAACTATATATTATCAACAAGTGCCATTTGCTTTCTTCATTGCACATTCTCTTTCAAATCAAACATCTTAAGATATGATGATATGAGTGGAAAGTATTGTCCTCGCAACTGCATTTGTTCCATATTTGGACTTCTTCTTAGCCATGTCATGTGCTATCCTAAGGACACTTTTAGAAGAGGATGTAATATTATTTTATGGAGTTCCAACTGAATTGTTTCATGGTGATCTTGTCATGTTATCTTTGTACAAAACAGGGACACACTGAGAGAAAAACAGTTCCATAGGGCAGAACTGCAGAACATGAACCTGGAGTCCAATACACACAGATTGCTGCTGCTATTTGAAAAAAACCCAACAAAAACAGAATGCCGCTTTAAAAGAGGTCAGGAATTTGGCTCTCTGTTGACAAATTTCTAAGTTCATATCAGGCCTGATTTCCAGCCCAGCTTAACCTAACCCTTGATTATTTGCACATTTTTGTTAATGTTCATGTTGAATCTTTGGCTAAAAACATCACGACTAGTTACTCAACACCCAGAGACAAATTTTCTCCACCCCTCTGGTTAAAAGAGTTTTAAAGAACTATTTTCAACCCTGTATGAAAATACATGAATTTGATATAAGATGACTTTGTTATAAAAAAACATGATGGATTTCTGTATTATAGGGGACCACAGTGGATCCTCACTTGACATCTGTCCTGTATGGTGAGAGCCAGTACACCTTTAATTCTTCTTGTATAACAAGTATTACTTCAGTTCACAGACATGAATATGAATGTGAAAGAAAGTGAAGCTGAACAAGTAACCCACCATCTTCATCTGTTGAGGTCAGTGTGGGCCCCAGAGCCCTGGCCAGCACTTGTCATGTTAACTATAGGGCTAAAACAAAAATTCTAAATCTGGCCTTAAAAAAAAAAAAACTGAATTGAAAAAGGAAACTCAGTGTCAGTGGTTTTCAGTTTCAACATCTTTCCCCAATTTGGCATGGAGAGGATGATTACATATCTGCATACTGATAAGAAAACGTCACTATTACTGCATTTCCTCATTATGAACTTTCATAAAAACTTTATGACTCTATGTATCTTAAGTGGATTAAATCAAAGCCAGGACTCTGATCTACAAAACTCCAGCTAAGATCACGCTGACCGCAGTAACCCTATGGCATGGCAGCACACCTACTGCAATGGCTTCGCTTCGAGAGTTCCAGGTGAACTTGTGAAAGCCAGCATGTTTATGTTAGTATATTCCCAAAGAAGTATATTAAAAGCATTTGAAAATTACATTTAATAATGTAAAGTATGTTCAGCTCGCTGTAAAGTAAAGTTTATCCATACCAGATATGTTATAGGGATATTATTATATTATTATAGCCTACAGGGCTTGAAATGTGAACTAAAATTAACCACAACTCATGGTATTTTTATTTTATTTTTGAATGATTTACTACTTGTTGGTAGTATTTCCCACCTGCATACTGTCTACATTTTTCCCATAGTCCTGCTGAATAATACAGCCCATCTCTTGACACAGAAATATGTCTTCAATCACACAAAACAAAGCCATGTGGCATAATTTGTACTTAACTTTGTGGATTTCTTGGAGGCCAAAATCATTTGGTTAGAATTTGGTTAGCACTTTGTTGGAATAACCCCGGATAGCAAGAAAACAGCCAGGCAAACAGCCAACTGGTGACAGAGTGTAGTGGCCAGAATCAAACAACCACAAAGTTGATTAGATACAGATTAAAGATCATTTGGACGCTCTGATATTGCTGTGGATGTCAGCCAGCTGAATAGTATATATTTATTTTGAAGGACACTGATAACAGCTGTCCAACATCCTCCAAAACTAATACAGCATCTGTAAGAGTTTAAAAGCACGGTACACAATAATGCCACAATAATTATAGAAATGGTGCATTTTTTTCGGTGTTTTATGATTTTTTATTGTTAAGAGGTTATTTATGTATGTACAGGGTAGTAAAAAGGGTTTTGGGAAGTTTGTGAGCTGCTTGCTCTGGTGAGAGCAGCAGGAAATATGATGAAAGAGCACTGACACAACAGGGAGGAACATCACACTGTCTCTTCCTTCCTTATTTTTTTTTAAAGACATGTTTATTTATAATATAGCACTGTGGACAGAGAGAGTTGGACTCCAGTATGGGAAAGGCCAGAAAAAAGCACAACGGAGTAGATGAGCTAACACACTGCGTCTGGGCACTCATTGTCAAACTGTAAAGTAAAGAAAATTACAGGCTTATTACATTAAATGGCTGGCAAAGTGTTGCTAAATAGCAGTGGTAAAGTCCAGCTGCAGTTACAGTGTATATACCTGGCTTCCATTATTGACATCCTGCAGTGGCTTCTGTCTCCTTTATGTGAGTCACTGACACCCACCTGGAAACTAACACCTGTTCATGTGAGGTCAATGAATATTTTTTGATATTATGAATTGCTGAGGATCACCTGCAGGTTTTATTACTGTGGCAAAATGGATCGTGGGATGTATCCCACTTTAGGGTCTAAGTTTAGGAGATGCTGTAAGCACCTTGAGGAAAAGTAGTGATTCACTTAGATGCTGCAGTCAGCAAAGGATGATATGAAACTGAACAACAGTGACCAGTTACCACTGGTCAATCAGGCTCCTGACTCAACACACAAAACATCTGACCCTTTTCATACAGTTAATTTCACTACAGAAATCAGTACACAGATGGTTAAAAGAAGTGTAGTATCTGAAGGCTTACCTTAAAGCTTATAAAGTTAAATTACATTTTGGTATAAGTTGAAATGATATTTTGTTACCATATGTAGTGTTAGAAGTTCATGAGGTTCAATGACATCATTCTTACTAGGGAATGTTTGGTTAGGGGCCTCTCAATGGCCTCTGAACTCTACTAACCCCATCTCCCCTTTATACCTTACATATTTGGATTGAATCCAGATGTTTCTTTCCATTTTTGGAGTAAACAACAGACCTATATAAACTTATGTTCAATGCAAAATAGACAGAGTTGTTCATTTGGCTGGATGCTCTCCAAGCTCCGCGGTGCTTGTATTGATGCTGAACTTTTTGTAATAAACCTTTAAATACAATCAAGACGGTGTCAGCGGACTTCTCTTCAACACATCTTCACATCATTGCTACTCAATATACAACAAGAATTTGGCGTCACGAACTCCGGACGTGCTGTGACCTGCTGCCTCGCTGACGACTTCAACGTACTGACTCCCGCATCAAAAGCCGGCAAATAGGGTGAGCATTTACTCACAAATTTGGGCGCTGGTTCGTTCGTTGAGGTTGTGTATGTGTGTGCTGTCTGGTTACACCGTGAAGGACCTGGTATGTGTGTGCCATGCTGTGTTGATGTTTGGGGAGAGATTCCGTTCTAAATTGTGTTGCGTTGTAGACAACGCAACAGGGGGGAGTGTGAGTGTAATTAGGGAAGATAGAAAAATAGGAAAATAAGGTAAAGGATAAGGAATAGATGTAGAATAGCCTAATTAGTAACGAGAAGGTGAGCTAAAGAACTATGCAAGATTAATGGAGACTGGGCCCTCAACTCCTTAACGGTAAGACATGTGTAAATTAGACACTGCGTGAAAGTAGGCTTTAAGGAATAGTCAAATTGGATTAAAGGAAAAAGAGAGTGACAACCCTGGGCCCAGGGAAATTAGGCTTGAATAAAATAAGGAAATAAGGAATAAGGAAAAGGATTAGGACGCCGCTGATTTGGACAAAAGCCCTCAAGGAGGCGATTTTAGATGGGCCGCAAATCCTGGAAAGTCACTAGGTGAATTTCAGGTCAGTTCAAGGAACTGGAGGTGTAGAATAAAAATTCAATTGTAAGTTCCCACTCAATACATTTGTTGACGAACGGTGTCTGAAGCAGCCTCTCATTGAATATCTACACCTCAAGGTAGCAAAAATTTAGAAAGGAAAATATAAAGGAAAAAAGGATAAAGGAGCGGCGGAAGCATGCTTTAGGAATAGTATGAATGAATTGATTTAGATGATTAAGAGTTGAATGCTGTTTGTGTTTTTGGGATGGTGTTGAATTTGCTGTGTGTTTTGTGACTTGGCTAGGTATGTTTGCTGCTGGATAACTAGTTTTTGTGTGTGTATGAGAGACAGAGCTTGTGTGTGTATGTGGAGAGTGCTGTCTCTGCTGTGTTCCAGCTGTGTGTGAAAGGCTGTGCAGAGGTTGATATATGTGACTCATGTCATGATAAGATGTTATAGGAGATATATATATATATACCTATATATGAGAACAGGAGGTTTAGTTATTTTTAAGGAAAGATATTCTGTTCATTACTGTTAAAAACGTATGAGCTTCTTTTGAGAAGACGTTTTTGTTAAATAAAAATATATATAAATAAAATGTATGAGCCTTTTTTCGGAAGGACGTTTTTGAGTTTGTTGAGATTCATGAGTCTCTTTCGAGAGAACTTTTCAATTTGTTAAAATCTATGAGTCTCCATTGAGAGAACGTTTTGAAACTTGTTAAAATTCATGAGCCTCTGGAAGGACGTTATGATTCTGTAGAGAAGTGGAGAGATTAGTGAAGAGTGAAAGGGGGGTGCTGTAACTGTTTAGCTTGGGTGCTGCTAACCGCAGCTCTGTCCATTTCGAAGTCATATTGGCAAATGAACTGCGCATGTGTGGAATTTTAGGAATTTAGGACATATAGTCACTCCCATGCCTACATAGAGGTGCTATACCTTGCAGACCCTGAGCTGCAAGGAGGAGGGGTAGATAGAAGCCCAATAAAATGTTTTTTGTTTGTTAGTGGCTGTTGCTTGAATATAAAACTATTCGATTAATATCCATTAAATTTATAAATGAGAGTTATGGTTAAAATTACCTAGTGGGTACATAAAAGGCTAAATTCTTGTCTATTTTCTTTTGTTCTCCTGTGGTGTGAGAGACGAGAAAGAGGAGACGGAGAGAGAGGAGGTGCTGGCTAGTATGTCACAAGGATTGAGGTCTGCTGGCGACAGCGTGTGCAGCTCCTGAATCCAGTCTGATCAAGGCCAGTGCTGTTTTATCCACAAACTCTTTTAACAAACACCTGCATTCTGACATATGTGTGTATACTCATTTATAGTTATTATTGTGGATATACATTTAGTTTGCTTTCACTCATAGGTTATTATAAACACATTTTTTAATTTGGGGTTAATAGAGGACATCCATCTACTTGTGTATGCCTAAAATATTTCATATTGTGGTTATTTAACAAGAGACTTGGCAACGGACTGATCAATAAAGTATTTGATTACTTAATGAAGTATGATTACTTAGTTTAAATACTGTTGAGAGTTGCACATTGGAGTTTTTGTCTGTGCATGGTTGTTTTGATTAGAGTTGCGCTGGAGATTCAGTATTGGAGGATATTTGTTCACCTTTTTGACTGTTTGCTTAATATGATATGTGGGTTTTGATGTTGTAGTTTTGCTAATTAACAAGTCTTTTGATTACTCTGAAGTTGACGAATTTCTTTCAGTTTTCTTTATTGGATGTGGTAAAATTGTGGCCTATCAATAATTTGGTAGAATTTAATAAATAAATACAAATAAACAAATAAATTAGAAGAAAAAAAAAAAAAAGAGAGAGGGAAAGATAAGCTAAATAGCTTTAAGTATTCTTAGTTTAATAATTAGTTTAAGCTAATAATAATAATAAATTACAATAAGGGAATATAAAAAGTTGATACAATGTTGAAAAAGGACATTAAAATTCCAAAAGTAATTACTCCTGTTGATATGGTACAAAAGAATAATCCTCTAGTTAATGGAATCACAAAGTTATCGGGAAAATGGCATAAGCGTTGGCCTGACATTGAACAACCATGGCCAGTGGAAGGGACTCTCAACCCGGATGTAATTAAAATAATGCAAGTGCTTGTGTCCACGTATAAGGCAGATCAAAAAAGGGGAAAAAAGGGGAACAACGTAAAGAAAAGAGACAAATAGAGCTTGGTATTCTCAAGTTGTTTGAAAATGAGGGACAGAAACTGATAAAAGCTGCAAAAGATAATAGAGATAGAGGTGCAGAAAAAATGGTAAAAGATGCGAAAGTAACAGAAAAACTAATGGCGGAAATCAATATACCTTTTTCACATACGGATCCAGCAAAGAAACCCCCACCTTATGAAGAGGAGTTGAAGTTTAAGGACATTTATCCTCAACTTCCAGTGATCAGTCAGGAGGGCGATTACTGCATCAGAGATGAAGATGACCGAATAATAGAAATAGGACAAGCGGAAACAACTATAAAGATGAATCCAAGCTCTTAAAGTACGAAGACAATGACACGCCTGGAAACCAAGGGTAGACTGAGGACTAGGAAGATGGAATTTGAAGATGATGATGATGAAAGTGATTCAGAGGAGATCATGGGTGGATATGACCCTGTGGTCAGACGGAAGCTGGCCAGAGCGGAAAGAAGAGGTGATGAAAGATGGAAGAAAAAGGACACAGGAGATTATATCTCTGATGAAAGTGAAAATGGAGACAGCGATGGAGATTGGGAAAGTAAAGGAGCTACAGGCTCGAGAGGATTTTATCCTGCGACGTCTAGCACCAGAATAGAAGAGGTTGAAAGAGGTATAGATCGATGCTTTTCGTACTTGAATAAGTCACATAAACCAGAAGACACAAGAGAATTGGAAGACCAGTTAGAGAAGCTGAAGATGCAGAGGGAAAAGTTGCGGAAAAAAGAGTCCCAAAAATTGGAGAGGAGATATACCTTGCGTCCAAGAAAAGGGAAGACACTTGAGAAGATGTTTCCAGTGATCATCAGAGGACAGAATTTGGAGTACAAGCCTTGGCAGAGTACAGATATGTCAGATATACTTGAGAAGTTGCCTACTCTTCAAGATGGAGCACATCCTTGGATTTCAAAGTTGGAAGAAATTACGGTGGGAACACAGTCTGCCATAGGAGACATTAAGAGACTTTTGGCTAATCTCCTTGGGGTTCCGGCTATGGAAGAAATTCTACAGAAAGCTGGACTTAATCGATATGTGGGGACTGCTGTGAATGATCCTGAGTTGTTTGCTGCAAGTAGAGGTCGAATGTGGAGAGCGCTGAGAGAGACGTTTCCAACAAATGTGCATCCTGACAACATTTTTATTGAGGCACTGGGACAGGAAGAAAATCCGAGAGCTTATGTGTCGAGAGTTCATCAGGTGTGGAGAAATGTTACCGGAAATGACCCGGATTTGAGTCAAATGGAGCAGTCAATTTTGCGAGCCAAACTGCAGAAGGGGCTGCCCTTACCAGTAAGGAGCAAACTGGCAGAGGTAGTTGGACTTGGAAGCATGGCAAAAGGTGTCTATACAGATCATATAGCCCATCAAGTGGAGCTATATAGGAAAAAGGAACATGACCAGAAAGAGCAGGATCAAGAGACCCTCAGAAAACTCAATCAAATACAACTGGTGGATAATAAGAAGAAGGAGAAGAAGCAGGCCCTGGTTATGCAGAATCAGTTTCCATCAAATCAACAATCACCACCACAACTGCAGCCGAACCAGGTCCAATCCCAATTGTCCCAGCCACCACTAGTGGTTCCAGTTGTTTCATACCCACAGCCAGTTTCTGGACAAACACAGATTTGGAGAGGAAGAGGACGAGGAAATTTAGGAAGAGGAAGAGGAGGAAGATTTAATCCATACTTTCAGCAATCTCCAGAAGTATGTTATAATTGTGGACAGGTTGGTCACTTTGCCCGTGAGTGCAACAAGCCAGGAGGAAATTTTGGAGGAAATTTCAGAGGAAACTCCAGAGGAAATTTTAGAGGAGGATTCAGGGGCCAGTCGGGATCATTCGGAGGTCCGGTGAACCCCTATAGGGGCCAGGAGACAGGATTCTAGAGGTGCCCAGAAGATCCGAAAGGGGGGTGTCAGCTGGTAGTATCAGGGCCGGAGAGAGATCCAACAATTGAGGTGAAAGTAAACAACCGACCATTGGAAGTGATGGCGGATAGTGGAGCTGCTTTCACCTGTATTCGGCCTGAAGATGCTATACATCTCCCCATGTCTAATCAATTGATTCGGACAATCGGGTTTGAGGGAGTGAAACAGCTGATTCCTCTCACGGAACCAATTGAGCTCTGCTATAAAAACCAGAAGACTACAATACCCATATTGGTATCAGAACATACACCTATGGCATTGTTGGGAAGAGATGCTTTGTGTAGATTGAATTGTACAATAAAGTGTACACCAGACGGCTGTCTGGTGGAAGTGCCAAAAGATATGGTTTACCAATTATTGATGACAGAGACTGAAGCTTCTTCAGTATTTTGGATTGGAAATCTCAGTGCAGATTTTCTGGAGCCAACTAAGTTGTGGGAGAAATTTATAGTGGCAAACATGCCTGATGCGAAGCTTCCGGAATATCCATCTCATTGTACGCTCAAGTATTTCAAGAATGCTGCCCAATCGAATTCAGAGGAATGGTTGAGTCATCAACCAAAGCAAGTTCAGCTTAGTTCATGCTGCATAATTTTGGGACCACAAGGAGCAGCTATGAAGATAAACACAGACGACTATCTGAATAAAGAATTTTGTATTGAGAAGAGTGTGCCACATGTAACCTTATTGGTGTCTGAAGAATATGAGCAGAAGCATATAGGAGAAATGATGGCAGAAGCAGAGGAAGCTGTTTTTGTACCGGTGAAAGAGAATCTTGCGATTTGGGGGAGTGAAGATCAGCGATTTATTAAGATTATGATTTCGGCTCAAGGACAAGGACAGCCGCAAGCTGTATGGATGCCACATGAATCAATTTGTAGTGCCAAGATGGATTCAGATTCTATGAAAGAGGAAATGCTGCGACAAGTTCCAGAATGTTTGTGGTCTCAACACAGTACTGATATTGGACTTGTGAAGTCAGCCCAACCAGTGAAAGTTGAACTTCGACCAGGAGCTAGATCTCCTTGGAAGAATCAGTATCCATTGAAAGATGAAGCAATCCAAGGGATCGAACCACAAATTGAAGGACTTTGAAAGCAGGTGTTTTGAAGATAACGCAAAATCCTCAGAGTAACACACCTTTGCTGCCTGTGAAGAAGCCAGATGAGACTTATCGTATGGTACATGATTTGAGAGCAGTGAATGAAGTGGTAACTGATTTTCCAGCAGAAGTGCCGGATCCGCATACCTTGTTAGCTCAAATTCCTCCTGATGCGACACATTTCACAGTGTTAGATTTGTGTGGTGCATTTTTAGTGTTCCACTTAGTGTAGAAAGTCAGGGTTTATTTGGGTTCACATATAAGGGACAGTCCTATGAGTACAGGCGATTGCCACAAGGATTCAAACATAGTCCTCACATTTTCAATAAAGTATTGAAGGATGATTTGGCAGGGATAGATCAGATATTACAAAGCACTGTTGTTCAATATGTAGATGACATCATCATTTGTTCACCAGATGAGGAAACATGTCATAAGGACTCAATTAAATTGCTACAGATACTGGCAGAGAAGGGGCATAAGGCCTCTCAGAAGAAGTTGCAATATTGCCAGGAGAAGGTCGTTTATTTGGGTCAGACAATAATGCATGGACACAGAAGCATTTCTGATAGCCAATTGGAGGCTATTCGCAAGGCTCCAAAGCCTAGAACTGTCAGAGAGATGATGACATTTCTTGGTATTGCTGGTTATTCGTCAGCTTGGGTTGAGAATTATGCTAGTTTAACGGGGCCTTTGAGAGCTATGATTAAGGATACTGGGAATGGTCAACTTCATTGTAATCTTTCCTGGACACAAGAAGGCCATGTAGCATTTGAAACGATCAAACAGAGGTTACAAGAGGCACCAGCGCTAGCACTTCCAGACTACTCTAAGAACTTCTTGTTATATGTGTCTACTTCTACCGGAGGTAAATATGCGTGTGCAGTACTTTGTCAGCCAACAGGTACGGGGACAAGTCCTCAACCTATTTCATACTACTCTACTGCTTATTCAGAAGTAGAACTGGGGCTACCCCTGTGCTACAGAGCGATGGTGGGAGTTTCTTTAATGTATGATAAAGCATCATCTGTCACGATGGGTTATCCAGTAACAATTCTTACCCATCATAGTCTAAGAAATCTCTTGAACTATGGCAAATATACATTGACTATGCCTAGGCTTAGAGACTATCATAGGCTCTTAGAGCAGGAAGATGTTACCCTAGCAAGATGTGCTACGGTGAATCCAGCTGAGAATTTGCCAACCCCAGAGGATGGGAGCCACATGATTGTGTTCAAGAAGCAGAGAAATACTCAAGGCTTAGATCAGATTTGCAAGCCCTCCCATTGCGTGAGGCAGACCTGGAGTATTGGACTGATGGATCTTGTTATCGTGTGGGAGATAAATTGTGTGCTGGCTATGCAGTAGTAAAAGCCCAAGGAACTGGATTTGTTGTTGAGAAGGCTGAAGTAATACCACAGCCTGCATCTGCACAACTTGCTGAACTTGTGGGGCTAACTGAAGCGTGTTTGTTGGCGGAAGGAAAGCGAGTGACGATATATACTGATTCCGCATATGCACATAATGTGTGTCATTTGTTTGGATCAGTGTGGAAAGGTCGAGGGTTTAAGAAAACGGATGGTTCTCCGATACAACATCACACGCAAATAATGAAACTGTTGCATGCTATGATGAAGCCTAAAGAAATAGCGATAGCTAAGTGTGCAGCTCATAAAACGGATGTGTCCAAAGTTACACAAGGGAATAAAGCTGCTGATGAAGCTGCAAAAGCAGTCACAGGAGCTGACAAATTGGGCAAAGTTTTTCTGGTCACTCATGGAGTGGACTTGGAAACAAAATTACGCTTAAGGATGTGATTTTGATGCAGGAAGTTGCTCCGCGATTGATAAACAGTTATGGTTAGACCGAGGTGCCGTCCAAGATCATACTGGTCTTTGGAGAAATCATGAGGGGTTGATAATAGCGCCCCTAGACCTGTTGGGTCTGATGATTCAGGAAGCACATGGGTTAGCTCATGTTGCAAGGGGGAAGTTAGGAGAAAGATCACAAAGGAGTATGGTTTTTGGGCACCACATTTGCTTGAACAGATCGATTATGTCATAGGCAGATGTACTATTTGTCTGAAAAATAATGTTCGGAGGGTGTGACTGTTCTTCCTGGTTACATTCCAACTCCGAGGGGTCCTATGCGTGAGTTGGTTGTGGACTTTGTTGATATGATAAAACCAGTTGAAGGTAAGAGATACATGCTAGTTGTTGTGGACAGATTTTCGCGATGGCCGGAAGCCTGTCCAACTAAGCGGAAAGATGCTCAGTCAGTTGCCAAGTTTTTGTGTAGAGAGGTAATAAGCAGGTGGGGACTTCCAGATCGAATATCTTCAGATAATGGGAAGGAGTTTGTGGATAAGACGGTGAAATTGATTTTGCAAAAATTGGGAATTAAACAACGTCTTGGAGCAGTTTATCACCCGCAAAGTCAAGGGATTTGTGAAAAAAATGAATGGTGTTTTGAAAAATCGCATTGTTAAGATCTGTCAGCATACGGGTCTAAATTGGATAGCGGCGCTTCCTTTGGCGCTAATGGTGTGTCGCTCAAGTGAGCTGCGTGATTTACGTATGACACCCCATGAATTGGTCACGGGAAGACGGATGCCTACGACTTGTTTGCGAACAAGTGGAAAAGGTCCAAGTCTGGCCCTTTTGGAAGATGAAATGAGAGCGTATGTTACGTATATGGCTAAATTCCATAAAAGAATATCCACATATGTTTCTGACAGGCAAAGAAAAGAAGAGGTGCAGGAGAGGCTCGATGAGCAAAAAAGGAGTACAGTGCAACCTGGGGACAAAGTGTTCGTGAAGGTATTTAGAAGGAAGTGGTATAACGAACGCCGTGAGGGACCATTTGAAGTTGTTCGCAGTACTGGAACAGCTGTCCAGGTTAAAGGGTCTCCAACGTGGTATCATTTATCACATTGTGTTAAAGCGCCAAGAGAAGAGGCGCCACGCTTAGAGAGCCGAGATGTTGAAGGCTCAAGAGAGCTGGAAGAGCATGTGGAAGAACAGGCAGCAGGAGAAGAGATGCATGAAAATCTCCAGAGTCAAAATCCGGAAGGGGAGATTGTCCATGTTGTGGACAATGTTGATGATCATGTGCACATTTCTGATGATGCCAGACATGACTCTGCAGTTGATGGACAGGAAAGGAGATTTGGGGACATTGATTTTCAATACGTCCCAGAGACAGCAGGGCCTATTTCAGTGGAGTGTGAAACGGCAGAGGTCACCAAGAGCTGTAACTCCGTTACAGGAGAAGCAGGTGATTCAGTTAGACGAAGGAGTCCAAGACCAGTTCGGAAAAGAGTTAGACCAAAACGTTACGAAAACTAGGGTTGAAGTAACTCTAGGACAATCAGTTCAGCTCCCATGTCAGTGTACAGGAGAGAATAGTGGTGAAGGGAAATTTAGAGTTCAATGGGAAGATAGCCATGGCAGGGTTTTAGACCTGTTAGGGGCATTGCCATTGAGAAAGTATGCGTTACTGAATGACAAGAGACGATTGAAGATTAAAGGTGATTGCAGTCTTTATGTGTATAGTTCCCAGCAGGAAGATCAGGGTGATTATAAGTGTTCTTTTTATGATCCACAGTTTGAAAGCAAGGGATTAAAGTCGGGACTCAGAGTTAATGTAGTGAGTCTAGTGTTAATAGATGAAAATAAGAGTACAGAGCTCAAAGTCGTTGGAGAAACAAAGGAACTGACAACGATAACATCAACACTTCAGCCTAAAGCTGGAAAAGTGGGATGCAATTCTACTCTATTAGCGCTAATGATTACTGAAGGTGTAAATGTATCACATTTGACTACAGTGGCGCCTTGGACGATTCCTCCGACGCCAACTTCGTTGAAGACTGTGATTAGAGTTAAGTTGGGAGGAACAGCTCATCTTCCTTGTCAATGTGGGAGATGGAATGTTGGTAGTAGCATTCCTCCTAAGTGGAGAAATAGTCGTGGTGAAGATGTGTTGTTATCGGGACCTGAAGTAGATGTGCCCCTTAGTCAAAGAAAGTATCTTCTGTATAATGATATGAAGTGGTGGAAGATTGTGGGCGATTGTTCACTTTTCTTGCGTAATGTTACATGGGAAGACCAAGGTGAATATGTGTGTACTTATTTAGAGCCAGAGTTTAAATTTGTTCCGTTTCAGAATTATTGGATAGAAGGTTATGTAACCCGTAAGGTGACGCTTATGATAAAAGATTTGAAGCCTGTTGAAGTTTTCACAGTCGCCAAAAGGGTTCAGGAACAATCTACTAAAGTGATCACTACGAGAGTGAATAGTACACAGATGACGTTGGTTACTTTACCTTTGGAAACAACTAAGAGTGTTAATATATCAACTCAGGCAATTACTTTAGCAGTAACTTTGAAGGAGATGAATGTTACAACAGCGACAACATCTTCAATGTCTACAAATTTTGTAAATATGACGCAGACATCAAATACAACACCTTTGAAATTAAAGGATGTAGTAAATGTAACCCAGAAGTCTATGTTACAGATGGAGTTTAGTGTGAATGGTAGTAAGGAGCTTTTTGAGATTGGAGAACAGATGGTAAAAGAGAATGATGTAGATTCATCTGTGATAGCTCAGAGAACTATTCCAGATGTAAAAATGAGTTTTTTGATCTTGATGGGATACCAGAAGATATGATTACTCAAAATCGTTCATTACAGAAGAGAGAAGCTGCATGGAAGGCATATGGATTTGATTCTTCTGTTTTGAAAACTGCAGATTCATGGGCAGGTAGGAACTTATGGTTCCAGCAGTTAACTCATTCTGTGAGATCGGTTAGAAAATTGAATTGTCCATGTGTGTTGAAGGTTCCAGCACCAGGCACATGGCCTTCAATTTTAGAGACAGTGGCCCAACCTCTATCTACTATGTGTCAGTCTTATGCCTTATCATGGCTGTTGTATAAGCAACAATCAGCAACAGATATAGTGATGTCTTTGTCAAAGCATTTGTTTAGGCCTAGACTTAATTGTTCTTGGTTAAGTGAATTGCCCTATGTGAATTTATTGGATCAGCAGGAAAATATGCTAACAGCAGTTCCTGAAGCAATGGATGTGACACCCATGAGGGCTAAAGGCTGTTTTTGTTCAAATAATACTTATAATGGACCTGGGATGTTTATGGGAATATTAGATTGTGATGATTATTTAATGACCTTGAATAAGCATGAACGTAAGGCTAGTGATAAGAGGTACAAAGTTACTTTCTATGTACCATCTAGTAAACAGAGTAGAACTGTAATGGTGAGAGATCAGCTTTTGCCTGGAAATGTGACTATAGGGAACTTTCGAGATATTTGGTGGGTTTGTGGTGATAAGGCATATATATTTCTACCCTATGGGTGGATAGGATGTTGTTACATGGCGACGTTGAAGCTCCCGTATGAGGTTTTTACCATCCAGAGGGGAGAAGCACCTGATAAGGCTCGATCTGATCCTATTTCTGGAAATAGGGTGAAAAGAGACAGGGCACAATTTCATAATTTGGAATCCTACCATTGGAGGATAAGTCTAGGAGAGAAGTGGGCTTTAGCATTATTCCCATGGTATGGTGTGACATTTTTGGCAGAACACATTGATAACATTACTTACACTTTGCAGGGTTTTGCAAATGAAACTATACGAGGGTTTGAATATTTGTCAAATACTCAAAGGAGTCACAGACTGACGTTGTTCAAACATGACATGGCTCTTGACTATATTTTAGCCAAACAAGGTGGCCTATGTGTGGCTTTGAATTTGACCGGGGATGCTTGTTATACTTTGATTCCCGATAGTTCTGATAATATCACTAGTGTTATAGATGCATTGAGGAATATAAGGGATGCGTTTGGTCGGTCGGAAGGAGCTGGATGGTCTGCAAATGCTTGGTTGCGGGATAAATTAGGACCATTTGGAGCAATGTTGGTTCAGATTCTATCAGCGGTTCTTTTATCACTGTGTGTGATGTTTTGTTTTTGTACATTGCTGTTGACTTTTGCGAAGGCTATGATTTTGAGATGGGTTGGAGTTGTGATGCCTGGAGAACACACTCCGATGCCTTTGTTAAATATGACCGATGTAGACGGAGATGAGGAAGTAATGCTAGAAGGTGAATTGATGGAGAAATATCCATTTTGAATATCTAATTGTGTTATAATCTTCACATTTATTTTACTATTGTTTCAGTATTTAGTGGTTTCTTATTCACCAAAGGGGGGAAATGGAATGTGATTCATAATTTATATTAAT
Organism: Dicentrarchus labrax; assembly: GCF_905237075.1. Classification (NCBI taxonomy): domain Eukaryota; kingdom Metazoa; phylum Chordata; class Actinopteri; family Moronidae; genus Dicentrarchus; species Dicentrarchus labrax. The sequence goes on along the minus strand of NW_026136894.1, from coordinate 1,234 downwards.
TTGTAATTTTTATGTTTTAATTTTTATGTTTTGTTTTTGCAAAAGATACTGGTTGGTGTTTTCTTTTCTTCCAGAGTATATTGGGGGAATGTGCAGAAGGGATTCAGATACTCAAATATGGACATTAAGAATGGACTGGAGAATTCTGAACAAGGATATGGTGATGAAATGTTCAGATTCGACACATCATCGACACTACACTGAGAGTCGACACTGCTGAGGAGCTGCAGTGTGATACATTCTTATGTCTTTTCTGATATATACATAGTTGCATGAGTAATATGTAATTTGTATCATATTCTTTTTGTATTAACTGTTTGGAGAATGATGTTTTCTGTTATAGGTAAATATATGGGGACCTCAGATGTTTTCTTTTTGTTGATGCTTAGGGATATTGGGGTCTAGGCAGGGACAGGTCCATTGGAAGGTACGATGGGTCGACCAGCCTGACTTTGGACATTGTTTTGATTTTATTTCCTGAGGTTTTCACATGTATTTGCTTAAACCATATCTCTAAATAAATTGTTTCTTTTTAATTGATTTGGAGTACTATGTGTGGTCGCCTGAGGCAGAGGGACCGTGAGAGAATTTTCCTGTCTAGATTGTTTGATGGATACTTTGGAAAGAAAGCTGCCGGTTAGGTTTTTCGCTCTTGCACTCCATAAAGTTTCTGTATTGTTAAGGTTATGCTGCAAGAAGCATGTGTAGGAGGAATTGTTATTGTTGTCGAGTGTTTAAACATGTATGTTTTGCTCTTTTGTTTTTCGAGACTTTATTAGTCTCGAAGGGGGGAAATATGTAGTATCTGAAGGCTTATCTTAAAGCTTATAAAGTTAAATTACATTTTGGTATAAGTTGAAATGATATTTTGTTACCATATGTAGTGTTAGAAGTTCATGAGGTTTAACGTCGTAATTCTTACTAGGCAGTGTTTAGGTTAGGGGCCTCTCAAGGACCTCTGACCTATGCCTTGAAAACCCCTATCTCCCCTTATTTCAGTACATCTGATAGCTAATCCAGATGTTTCTTTCCATTTTTGGAGTAAACAACAGACCTATATAAACTTATGTTCGATGCAAAATAGACAGAGTTGTTCATTTGGCTGGATGCTCTCCAAGCTCCGCGGTGCTTGTATTGATGCTGAACTTTTTGTAATAAACCTTTAAATACAATCAAGACGGTGTCAGCAGACTTCTCTTCAACACATCTTCACATCATCGCTACTCAATATACA